>NC_056735.1:774704299-774734299 GCF_019279795.1 Protopterus annectens
TATAATTATCAACTATGTGAGGGAAAAGGCCAGTCTAACAGCTCTCTTTTTAAATATCTAAAGTCTAAATGCTGAGTGCCAAAACGCCAAAAAGAAAAGACCAAAAGAGTGAATGCAAGCCTCCCCTGCACCCCCCAAACCTATATATACAAACTCCAAGATCGCCATACCTCAGAGTACATAAAGAGAGTACTTCATGAAATGGCATCTCAGACTTAGTAGAGGTTCTTTCTCCATTCCATCTCTGCATTCTGGGACTTACTCTAGCAGATCCTGACATTTCAAATGGTTACTCAACCTAACACCAAACAGGAAAGGTTAATTCAAGCATCAAAAGGGAAATTGGCTAGGCTTAAAATGTTCCAAAAGGGCAGCTAGCTTAGTGCTTATCTATGAACCTATGATGCTTGAATAATGTTTAATAATGACTTATTACACTATTTGTAACTCTGGAGTAATCATATACTTATAAAACATAACCTGCAAACATCCTTTTTTTATTTTATTTCAAATCTCCTGTGTAACCTACAATGGGGTCATTGTATGTTTTTCTGCAAATGGAATGGAAACTGTCAACAAAGCAGTGATAAGGGTCAGACCAGTTGTCAGGCAATAGTAGTGCTATAAATCTCAACAGAACTAAGGAACTGACAGACAGCCATCCCCTCAAGGATGGATGTGTAAGGCTGACTGATAATAGGTGGCCTGCCTGTTCAGCACTGTAACCATAGACTTCCTTGGATGGGGCTTGTGAATTCATCAGCAAAGGAAGACACAGCACACTTGGTGCCAGCAGAAGTAATAAGGCACATGACTAGACATCCCACCATATAAAGGCCCCACCTCACACTGCCTAGCCCTGATCACCCTACTTCACAACACTGTTTGTACAGAGAATGAGTGGGAACCATAACCAATGCTTCCAGGAGAATACGATCAGTGAACATGGAAAGGCTAAGTTAACCAAGAAATGCAGCACTGATACAAAAGTTAACCACTGACTAGCCAATAACTAGTCAACAATATCGACAACTAGTCAACAATATCGAAAGACTGTCTCCAGGCTTTGAAATCACGTACCACTATCCATCGAGCAATCCCAGAATATTAAAATATTAAAGGAGAGATTTGTTTTTTGGGTAGGTCAGAAGTAGTTCACTAACAGATTAAAAGGAGCATGTGTTCTTCAGAGGCCTAATGGCCTGAACACAAACATATCTGAATTTACATAAATAATAATTCACCAAATACAAGCAGTAAATCATTCCTCATACGTACATTTGCTGTTCCAATTGCTTTGCTCTCTGCTTTCTGAAGGAGAAAAGCAAACTCAGTGGAGACCGTCGTGTGGTCACAGGGAGTGTTTCATCACTGTTAACTGGTTGACTCTTCGATCTTGTAAACTTCTGGTCTAGCTTTTGATCTAAAGAGATCACAAAGCAGTAAAAAGATTAAATGATTGGCAAGTACTACAAATATACAGTAACCAATTAAAAGTTTACTACAATCTCTTTACAGAAAGGCAAAAAGTGAGAGATTCTTTTCACAGCTAAAAGGTGACACAACTTTTTCTTTTTTTTAGCCGTTTGACTACTCTGATGATTTTAGTGCATCACAGGAAACTGGAACAAGTGGTTGAGTCTGAAGTAAGGACACTGATTCAATCAGAAACTATAAAATAGTTTGGGAAATGCAACAAATTACAAAGCTTATTATGCCATCCAAGCCACTGGCTGAAGTAATTTTTTTTTTCAGTGTAAACATTTTTCTCAGAGATAAAAAAACAAAAAGTCCAAAAAAAGGAATGCAAGGCATTGAAAGTCTAAAGCACATGTATATTCATTATGGAATACATTCTTAAACCTGCCTAACTTTTCTCATGGAACTTGAAAAGTATTGCAGGCCTTCCATGCAAGTGTTGACTATGCAAACACCATACATACTTTTATTTGGGGAGAGGGTAGACTATACTATAAAAAATGAAAGTTACAGTTTTGAATATAAAGTACACCATTAGAATCAATATACTGGATTCAGACTGTAAAATATTTAGTTAAAGTTGGGACATTTACTGAATGGAATGGAAAGAAATGAAAACTATATATTTAATAATTACTGAGAGACTTCAGACTCAGTCTGCATATTGTAATGCATATGAACAGTGCAGAGAGAGGTCAGCAAAAATCTACTGTCAGCTTCAATGACTGATCTCCCTGAATTCAAGTAGAGGGCCATATAGAGCAATATATGCAGTCTTCTTTATGGACTATTGGAGGGAGATGTTCAATGACTGTTAATGGGTAAAGACAGTAAATTTCTTGCTGGTAGAATTATACAGAATTCCACTGTTGTGTGTACATTTTTATTAGGTAGCATAAGAGCTATGTCACAATTGGCAAAAGCATGAAACTAGATGCATTTCATTGTATAATGTTCAAAATAGCTAGCAGCGCTGCAAATTCTGTTTCATTCATTTCCATGATCCACCTGAGCAAAGCTGCTGATGAAAGGTCTATGAAAAAAAATCTAAATTTTGCAAAAATATTGTTCAGTGTTCTTTCTGAACCCAGTAATAGTAGTCTGGCATTGTTATACATGGTCTAGTTACTGAAAGTTACAGAACAGAATGGCATTAACTGTAATGCACAGCTATGATTAACAATAGCTGTACCACATTGATAAGTATTAAGTAATGATACTGTAATGGATATTAACAGCAGTGATACAGGTCAGTAATTGGCTACTGTCTGCCTGACCTACTAATCTCCCGATATTCAAGTAAAGGATGATTTACAGCAAAGTCTACAATTTTCACTGTGAAATAAAAATAGGCAGAAGTTCTCTTGATTAGTTAGAAGACATTCGTCTAATTAAAACCATTACATTTCATTCTGGTAAAATTAAGCAGAACTCTTCTATTTTTCTGTACATTTTATTAGGTAGAATAACCATCCTTGCCAATTGGCTAAAACATAAAACTAGATGCATTTCACTGAGTAACTGACAGAACAGATAGTAGTGTAGAAAATTCCATTACATTCATCTCTCTGCTCTGCCTGAGCAAAATTGCTGCTGAAAGGTCTGTGAAAAAAGCACTTAAAACCTTGCAAAGATATTTTCTAGTGTTTCCTTTGAACCAAAAGGAAGTAGTCAATTGTTTTTGCCTTCCTCAGCGTCTTTGCATACCTTCATATGACACACTTCAATCATTTAAAAAAAAGAGAGAGAGAGAGAGAGATAATGTGTACTCTGGTCAGATATACAACTGTGTTTGTAGAAATATAGAAGTGCAGAATGAAAAAAGTAAAATTATCTGGATTATAGAAAAAAAAAACTGAACAATAAGGGCAGATACATTTCTATGTTACGTAACTTCTTCCACATCTGGCAGCTTAGTGAGGATGGTTAGGATTGTGAGCTGCCAACAAGCATCCTGCAGTCCTGAGTTTTATTCCCTCACTCTCTGTTTACTTACTGTTTGAATCTGAGCTAGTCACTTAACCAGATGGTGCTCGTAGGTCATCCCATGAAAATAGGAGCTTCTGCCTAGTGGGCTTACCACGTTAACAAATAAAACAGGAGTTTGAGAACCTCCACACCATATGGTGCTAATGACATTCAACACAAAAATCTTTTATTCGATGCAACAGCATTACCAGCAGTGCAGACTCTGTGCTGCCATCCATCCTTGTCTGGACAATTTGCATCTCCTCAAAGCACTGCTGAGTAGCACTGTTTCATTACAAATTCATACCAGTGTGACACACAACCTTTCGTCAAGTCTGACTGGTAATCTGCCCAAACTCTTCCAGCAGTCAAAGTCCTTTTCAGAACACAAGAATGAAGCCTCAAGAGGATCTCCTGCTCAAATCACAGCTTCAGATATGTGGAAAATGACACCCTCCCGAGTCCCTACAGCAGTGATCTGTAGTGTGCAGCACTGCAGGAAACTCCTTGTTCTCAGGAAAAAAAATTCAACACCAAAACATTTTCTGAGTATGGAAATGTCAAGGTTCCACCCAACTTAATTAAAGAATGTATTTTTCTCAGTGAAGCAGTCTGTGCATTAAACTGTTCTTAATGTGTGTGCAGCTTTAGTCTTGACTTCTGTGATACAGCTGTTTTTTGGTCTGAAGCTACTTAAACTTGTAGAAAAGACACAAGCGACTGTCCACATCTCTCATTTCTCCTTTCCAATCTGTTGGCTATGGGAACTTCATGAACAGGTACTTTTGCAACTGCTTTTTCCATTCTGCCATCTTCCTGCCTCCCTTTTTTCAACAGTGCACAGATAAGCTACGTAACTTTATAATGGTGTTACATGCATGTCTGCCACCGAATTATAAAGCAGCATTCCACCTTACCACATTATACAACCTTAGCATAAAAGATACATATGTGCCCTTAACCTATGCCACCCACTCCAGGGTCTACGTTCAGATGGGCACAAAGGTGACATACTGGCAGGCACTAACTTCATAATATTTCTTCTACCATGCAGCTAAAGAAGGGAACATTCTTATTGATTTGCCCTTTCTAGGCTGGAGTTCATATCTTCCCCTAGCTGTTGATACAATGGCTGCAGTTTATATAAATCCGATACTTCCTATTTTCACCTTTAAAAAAATAATAACTTCTTGTCTAAATGGTCTCTGCTGTGTGATCCAGAGATAATAATTACATTCCATGACAAATTTTAATTATGACCAATGAAACAACAAATAATCATGTGAAATTTAGAGGGTTGCATTAGATTCAAGAATACCTCCTGTATGCAAGACTTCATCTGTTATAATTGACACATTATATTACTAAAACAGTCATACTGGATTTAGTTCAGCTACTTGCTGTAAAACAGCCATGCTGATGAACTGGGTAATACATTTTGCTCAGTCCCCTTGTGGTAGATGACCATCCACTGCATCCCACCATTCCTCATTGATCTTAGGATCCCTATTCTTCAGCAATCGCATCACTCCTCAACTTAAGCTATCAGACTCTTTCCATATGGCTGATGTATAGCAGTTTCCATCATGGCAAATAGGTAGACAGGAGAGCATAGCTTCCTGGTGGACTACCCTCTAGGCTACTTGCAAGGATTTGGGAGATTTCTGCTGTAAGCCCCAGGACATGAAGTATGCATGTCTGTCAGTGCACCTCTATCATGTTTCCTGGCATTCAATACTCCAACACCTGTCCTAGCCCTTTATCTACATGCTCAGTCTCTCTCTGGTCTCTACCACACAACGGTCCAACAATGGTGATTCCTTTACCCTCCTCTACCTCATGGATAGGTAAGCTGAATGCCAACTGCTGATGCCTGGCCCAAAGATTCTCTGACTTTATAGGTACTAATTAATTATTTCATTTTGAGACGGTTACCCCACTATTTATAGTTTATTTTCAGGAGAGACCTGAGGTAGTATTCATACTGTCAATGGAAATCAGGCCAAGACACTGGAGAACTTTCTGTGTTCCAGTTTTCTAGGATTTTAGGAGATGCTCCAAGAACGAAAAGGCAATAAAAGTTAATGATTTTATAAAACCTATGGTGGACTCCTATGCAGCTATGACTGTAATGTTACAGAAAAAAAATATAATTACAGCTTTGACAACATTTTTATTTAGTAATGAAGTTTTACTGCAAATGTCTAAACAAGATAAGTGAGACTCTCAGCTGCAGAGGCGCTGGAAAAATGAAATGCAGCAAGAAATGCCATTCAACAAGCCCAAGAAATTGCAGAAGGTCCAAAGCAAAGATGGGGATAATTCTGTTGTAAAATAAAGATCAGCGAAAGCACAGTGAGCTGAAAATGTCTGGAACATCCATCTCAGACTGATGCTAATGTGGCAAAGCATACGGAATGCAGCTCTGCTATTAGAAGAACTGAAGTTTCTAGCATAAAGTCATATGCAATGGCCATTTTTACTATTGTTTCATGGAAAGAAACTGCAGCAAAACAGTTTTTTACTTAACATTCAGAGACAACCAGCCAGAATTTCTTATAAAGGTTTCGATAGACATCTCTTCAGCTACACACCTAAGTAAATAGATTTTATGATGTCACATTTGAGAGTTGTGATTTACTGGATACATTTATGAACACCTTTAATAAACAGAAGTGTGTTGCAGACTGAAAAGACTGCAAATTGAAATTTCAGTGCTTCCGGGAGGAAATACATAGATATTTGATTCAGGACTAATGCTGTTATAGACAGTGAATGTATGTATCTTAATGAACATTGTGAGACTGTCAGTTTAAAAAAGAAAATGGACAATGGTAGGAGATGAAAGGATGAAAATGTGATACATATATCAAGTATTTTATACAAAACTGGGAAGGGGTGTTACATTATACAGGACAAGTAAACTATTGCTTCTTTAGTTGAGAATTGAGATACTTTGAAAATAATTGTGACAAAGGAGAAGTGATCAATGTCGGGGGGGGGTCATGAATCATATTGTAGAATGTTTAACAGTGACACAAATGTTTGGATTGACTGCAACAACTTAGACGAAAGGCAAGAAGTTGTGGAAGAAGAAGAATATGCATTTCATTAGCACGGTATTATTGTGGGATAGAGAGGCAGAAGAACATTTAACAGAGAATGCATCAGCTGCAGTGGCAACTGGTGACTTCAAATCAGAGGGGGGCTGCAGAAGACAGCTGAATGGGTGGGGCCAAAAGGAATGGGGTATGGCCAACTAGAAATGGGTGAAACTATGCTAAAAACCACAAAGACTGGGACTTTAATTAAATATGCTGCCCTGGGTGCCAAACCGTCATTATGTGAGTCCAAGACAAAATGAACTGCAGAAGAAAAAAAATATTTCAATGCATTGACTACATGATAGCTTACTTAATATCTAGATGGAAACAAAAAGGCTGTGAGGTGTGAAAAAATAAATTACTTTTTAAATGCATTACTAGAATGCCAGTCAAAATCAAGTATAAAAAAACAAGCAGCACTCGACTCAAACCACTTCTCTTTGCACTGCAATTCTACTTATAATTTATATTCAGCTTTATAAATCTACCAAGTAACATGCTAAAAGTAACAATCTCTGTGATACCCCCACTTGTAAGAATGTTTCTTATCCAAAAAAGACCTGCTGCCTGACAACTATCTACTTGTTTCATGGGGAAACATGATCAAAGTAAAAAATTAACAGCAAACAAGAAACAAGCTCAAGATCAATTGCTTAAAGGATTACTGCACAGGTTATAGACCAGACATGATAGATTGACATTCTGTTTAGTTTACGGGTAAAGCCTGCAAAGATAACTGCAAATCTTCAACAAATGTAATGAGCTTCTGAGAACACTGTAGTCCTGTCCTTTATTACAAAATACTGTCATATGCATTTCAATACCTAAGGTTTATATGCTATCTATTTATGTGAATATTCTCCGGATGACAACAACAAAAAGGCTTTCCATGTTGATAATTCTTTAACAGTATGCTTATTAAAGCTTACTTGCATCTTACAACCTCAGACAAGCTTACCTGATGGTCATTAAAGCATTGCTACTTAAACACAGAGCAAAAGGCACTGCAACAACATGCATTTTCTGAATAAGAAGCATAAATCAACAGTATAAAAATGATAGAAAACCAGAACATTCTGCAAAATCAAAGACAGATGAAAAGCCACTGTAGTACTTGTGTCTATCTTGGATGGGGGGATACTCTGCACACTTACACTGTATAACTGCTCCTTGCCTTGCCTGGACACACCCAGAGTGGGGTGAAACAAGTATGTTACTATTTGAAATGTCTCTGGCTGACGGTGATGGCCCAGACACATTTGGCATACCACTCAGCCTCAGAGCAAGAAATCTGGACAAAGTCATAAACAGAAGTGGGACAAAGGCCCAAAAATAAGGACAATTTTAAAATATTGCTCTTATAAACTTAGAAAGATAATAGAATAGTAGGTCTTGCATTATTATGAATTTTCTGAAGGGTATGAAATCTGAAACTCAAATGTCTGTCATTATTTTCTAACTTCAATCTTTAATGATTTGTCACTACTTTGCCAGAAAACCACAATTTTATGAAAAACGGACCAAAAATGTGATGCAAAAATATAAAACAGGCACACAATACAGCTGGGAACCTGTCAAAGAAGGGACACGTTTTTAATATTAGTACTGTTAACTTCAGCAGCTGACAAAATAAGAGAATCTATATGCATTTCTGAAATTAAAAGTTATCTATAACTCTGATCACTACAATTATTTATTAATTGTAAACCCTCCATGTTTTGTTCCAAATTTGTCATTTTGCGATGGATTATTAGGGGGACAGCAACATTTTGAGCCAAATCAGGGAGAGTTGAGAGGTTTGGATATGCCGAATTCTATAAAGCAATTTATTTGCACTTGCCTCTCAACCTCTTACTGCAGGAAATCTGGACAAGGCCAAATACATTGGGGGAACATACAAACAGTACTAAAAATTGCTTTTGTATAAACTTAGACAGTTGACAGAATAACAGGTCTTGCTTTAACATACATTTTTCTGAAGGGTATGAAATCTGAAACTCAACGTCTGTCATTTTTTAGTATCTTCATTCCTAAATGATTTGCCAGAAAACCACACATTTTGTGATGAACAAATCAAAAATAAGAAGCAAAAATCTATTCATTCTTCAAAAATCTGGTCAGTTAAGAGGTATACTTCAGCTGGTGCTATCCGAGTCTGCTGCCATCCCCCAACCACAAAATCATGGTTGAATGGGGCCTCCCCCCTGCAGCTATTCCAGTGTCCCATTACTTGGCTATTTCACCCCATTTACCATAAATAGATGCATATTGCTTCAATTCTACAATGGTTTGGATTTCATGTAAAAGTTTTATTTTACATTATACAGCACAAACACTAATAGACATCTGCTAAACAAAGCAATGCAGTCTCACAATGAAAATAGACTTAGCATTAAAACTTCTCTGTCCCTGAACCTCATATTCATTGAAACAGCACTGAAACCCACATTCAAAGAAAATACATCTGGACAGTGGCAGATGAAGATTAACTTTGGGCTGTTTTCAAATCATAGGCCCCTTGCATAGGAAACATATATGTGTCCTTTGATACACCTTCCTGATTGTATTCAATTATATTCCTTGTATAATACAGTACAGTTGTTAGAGGACATTTTAAATTTCTTGTTTTGAACATTTTTCCAGTAAACAATGAAACAAAATGCATGCACCAATAATAACAAAACTGAGCAATTCAGAACATTTCCATCATAAAAGTCTACTCAAACTTCTACATTCCACCAGTATCAGTAAATATGCAAAATCTCTGCAAAAGTAAAAGTCATCTAAATAATTCCACATTAAAGAGATCTGTAACTAATAAAGAGGTTTCTGCTAGCAAACAACTTTATATTTCATTGTTTCATCTACAAATAAAGTGCCTGTTGCCCTTGAGGAATAAATTGCCAATGTTACATTAAAAAAAAAATGATAAGCTAGTAATATTGCAGAAGGGAATGAATGCCAAACTAATAACAGGTTCATCGTTACTAGGTATCTCCACCAAAGATGACATTCTCAGGCTTGCAGCATCCACCCTCTACAGTATCAGCAATGCATCTATATACTGTGGGAGTAGAACCCACAGCCTTCTGCATCAAAAGCGAGTACACTACCTGCTACTAACAATGCAAGCATATTCAGCATAAGCTGCACTAAACTTCTCTTCAGGCTCTCAGCTCCTTGTAAAATCCACTTGACACTCAACTGTATCTCTCAACTTTGAAGCATAAGAAATCTAGAAAAAGCCAAAATATATTGCAGGGGGGGACAAAAGCCCAAAAACTAAGTACACATTTTAAACATTGCTTGTATAATCTTGGAAAGTTGCTAGACTAAAATGCTGTGTTACCACCATGCATTTCACTGCCAAGACTTGAACCCAGGACCCTATGCACTACAGTCAGAGCAACATACCACTATGCCAAATCAGCTGTTTCTTCAAAGACAGGTTGACTGAAACTTAAATGGCTATCATTTAGTGAATTCAGTTCTCACCATAGCTCCCAGCCTCTTAGCACAAAACACCTAGACAAAACCAATAATGGGGGAATACAGCCCCCAAACATACTCAGTGAATTCAGTTCTCACCATAGCTCTTAACCTCTTAGCACAAAAAACCTGGGCAAAGCCAATAATGAGGGAATACAGCCCCAAAAATAGGGTAAAATTTAAAATATTGATCTTATAAACAGAAAATTAGCTGAGGTGGTGCAGCGGTTAGCATTGTCACCTCACAGCAAGAGGTTTGACTGTTTGATTCTCGGCTGGAGCGCCTTCTGTGTAGAGTCTGCATGTCCTCCCCGTGGTCGAATGATGTTAAAGAAATGCAGGTAGGTGCGTGTGTGAATGGGCGTGCCTTCTTTGAAGGTTGGGCATCGGACTGGCAACTTGGCACCGTAAAAATCCACTGCCAGTCATTAGCGGATGGGAGTTCTGCTGTGGCAACCCCTAACCAGGAAAAGCTGAAAGACACATCTTATTAAAAGAAAATTGCTAGATTAAAAGGTTTTGTGTTACCATGTACTTTCTGAAGAATATGAAGTCTGACATTCAAATGCCTGTCATTATTCAGTGAATTAAAAATCCAGAAAACCACAGATTTTATGAGGAACAGAACAAAACAAAAATATGAGGCAAAAATTTCACAAGTGGTGGTGGGTAGGGAATTCAAGCTCTTGCTACCTGCCCCCAAGGTATAGGGTTTGAGTCTAGCCACCACGTATATTTCCTGAGTTCCTTCTAGCCACCAGATATATTTAACTGGGGTATTTTATTTACATACACACACACACACACACACACACACACACACACACACACACACACACACACACACACACACACACACACCCTACCTGAGTCAGCTACAAAGTCCTAAGGAGTCCAGTACAGATTTTTCAAAAGCCCTTTGTTAAATCAGCAAGGAGTTCAGTTGTTTCAAAAAAGCCCCACAAGAGCAAAGTCCTTCCCCTTCCTGCAAGAGCAAGCTACCCAGCCTGCAGACATTGCAGTCCGATCCCCTTCTAGTCTATGCAGTTGTAAGACTTCTGGGATCTCTGAATGCCGTTTTCCTAATCCGGACTGGTTCACCAGCAGTACGGATTCTGGGAACTCTGCGGACATGCATGTGTGAAACTCCAGGACAGCACTTTTTTTTATTTTGTTTTTCTTCTTTTCTTTTTATTATGTCATTTTATTTTATTTTACAGCTGGGGGGGGGGGGGGCTGCCCCTGATCAGCTCTGCAGAAGTACTTTATTAAACCAAAGACTGTTTCTGCATGTACACAAAGAAAGGGAATAAATAGATCTGAGAATAAAACCAGATATGAATTTTGGAATTTCAGAATGAAGATGAAGGAAGTATAGAGGAATCTGAAAAAGTTTTACTAAACTCTACAACTGAAAACGTCAGCAAAAAGAAAAAAGGATGCTAAAATGGAAACTCTTTACTATTGCATCTTTTTATCTGTGCTGTCAATGAATGTAAATAGTATTAAAATAAATTGAGAAGACATGCTGTTCTGTTATGGTGAAAACAAAAAGTAGCAAGTTGTATGTTCACTAGTTATTTGAATTAATGAAGGAAATAAAAAAGCAGAGCCTTGTTGAGGGTGGAGTTATAATTATTTAGAAGGGAAAACACTAATTGTGAAAGAAAATTATGGAGGACTTGGTTAAAGAAAGCAAACTGAGTCTGGTCTGCCTAGGTTAAGTAAGACAAAATGTACAGGATGTGGGAGATAATGTTAGGTGAAGGAAGACCAGGTGGGTTGTGGGTAAAGTTTGGCAGATGGATGATAGGAGTGGTTTTAATACTATAGAACAGGGACAGAAGCATTTGATGTCTGACTTATTCTCAGTAGTGAACAGTCAGAAATGCTGACACCCACTTCCAAGATGGACTTCTTGCATATATGGCAACAAAATACTTTTACCTGCTAGGAGGAGTTTATCCCAAAACATTCAGTATATTGTAGCATTTAATGGATAGAATGGCTTCAACTAAATTTTCAGTCTAATTCCAGTACATTGCCATGCCTTTCCAAGATGGTTATTGGAGACAAATGATGTCATAATCTTAATGAAGAAAAGGCAGTATTTTTTTATTATTGTACTCAATTGCTTTCCTGCTTGTCAGCCCACCTGCCCTGCCAACAGCTGCACCTGCGACCCTTTATTGACAAGGACATCTTTCCACAGAGAGAATTTATTTTTCTGAGGGAGGATACTTAGCCCAGCAGTGGGAATGTGCAAGCAGTTTATTACTTTAACTGTAATACTCAGCAACCAACCAAGTAAATCCTCTCAAAAAATAAGAAAAATATGTGACAACTATAGTTAAGTTAAACCAAAAAGGCTATAGTTGTGTGAAAATGTGTCTGGCACTCAGGCAGAAAGACTCCTGGAGATGAGAATGACAATCAGGTAGAGGCTTAGCCTCTAGGCAAACTCCCAAATACAGAAGGTTCAAGGGTATTTCTTATTTTGGGAACGTAATGGCTTTATGAATGCCAGCTCTGTGAGTGCCAGAGTGTTGTTGTTGTTGTGTCTTTCAGCTTTTCCCGGTTAGGGGTCGCCACAGTGGAACTCTGGTCCGCTAATGATTGGCAGTTGATTTTTACGTGTTGAGTTGCCAGTCCTAACGCACAACCTTCAATGAAGGTACGCCCATTCATGCATGTCTCCACGCAGAAGACACTCTAGATGAGAGTCGAACCGGTCAGCATTTGTGTCATGCTTAATTCTGAAAAGTAGTTTCATGGTTTTGTGGATTTTGCACTTATCCTCAAATGAAGGGCAATTGTGGAATTAATATCTACAAGATGATATTGGGTATGCTGTAACTCCCCTGCATATTGCTGAAAGAGGTTTTATTGGTCCTCAAAGAAAATGCCATTGATCAATCATCATGAATCCTCTCACTATAACTTCCTGAAAACAGTTTTTCCCTATAGACCATCATTGCGTGACCTGTTTCAGATGTTAATTCCATGGCTGTACTACAAAACTGTTTTGCATATCGCTTAAAGTGTTTTTTCTGAGATTTTGTTTACTATTACTGGTCCTCGCTGAAAATACCATTGTTGAATCATCATGAATACTATCTGCCTGTCTGACAATTGGCTTACAACATAAAGGAGCCCTTAACAAGCTATTTTCTGTGTTCCCTGTGGTACAAGGTTTGATTCCCTGAACCTCCATTGTCTAACTGTGTGACTCTGAACAAGTCACTTGACCAGACAACCTTGCCAGACTGAGTCTGAAAAAAGTCCATGGAGATCAATGCTCTACCCAGAAGACAAATACAAACAAATAAATGCCCTCACTATAGCCTCCTAAATGTAGATTTGCTCTATAGAAATCATTGCACTGACATGACTGATTAAAGAGTTATGAAAAGTTAACTAATATGGTGAACCTGGAAGTAAACCACAAGTGAAATGTCTCTTGATTTATTCATACAGTAATATAATATGCAGCAACATATCACCTTTTATTAGAAAAAATGTTTAAAACAGAAACTAGAACTCGTTTTGAAAAAAATGACTCTGTTTTGTCAGTCTGACTTTTTGTGAGGAACATACTATACTCTGTGACAGATCATAACGACTGATGCATCCTCACAAGCATCATTTTTATTCACCCTCAACATCAAGGGGGCTTCTGTTTATTCCTCCTAGCATCTGCACTTTGTCTAGCCTGAGTCCTCCAATTGCTCCTCGTCGGGTAACCATGGATGAAACCCTATGCCATGTAGCATCCTCATCTCTGAAGTAACTTAACTGTAGCCCCTCAGGAACAAGATATCTATAAGAGAGTCATGGATGTGAAGCCAAGAGCCTTCTTATATATGAATGCCAGTCAGATTCCCTAGCAGTGGGGAGTGGTTAGTACAATGCTGTCATGATGTTACTGCCATCCTCCTTGATATGAGGTAATGACCAGTGAGGCCTCTGGTCTCCAACGCTGAGTGCAAAAGCATTAGGTTTCTCCACGCATTTCCCCCAAGCCAGGAGAGCTGGTCATCAGCCGCTACACCCTCTCCTTCCCTCTCCCGACCACCCTACCCAGTTGCCAAAGTGCACTGCTGAACTAAGTGTACCTACAGAACAGACAGACATCCTGAACCTCTGCAATCAAGCGGGCTCAGAAGTAGTTATTTAGTTACTTTAAAAAGCCTACCTATTAAGTCTATGCTCCTGCTGTGGTGAACATATTTCCCTTATGTCTTGCATGCATAGCGCAGAATGAACGCATTCTTTAAGAAAAGAAAACTACAAGTGGTGCTCCACTCCCCCAAACATGCAAGGTATCAACCCTTATGGCTCTGTGCATTGGCCTCAGAGTCTCTCACATCATTAGACTCCATTACCTGTTTATCCAGCAATAACTGTCTTCATGTCCCCCTAAAAAGAAAAGCTGGTCACCAGCCACGCAACCATTCTATAAAGGTAGTTCTGTGGATTCCCACACTACTAGAAGTACCTAATTGTCCAGTATCACAAATGGACCAGTTGAGGGGCGGAGCCTGAATGGTTAACTGAGAGCAGCAGTATTTTATAGCTCCATACAACCAGTTAAATAAGACAGGAAAAATAATCTTTTTTTTTTTTTCTTCAAAGTATAATATCTTATAGATAAAGGATTAATTTACATAATTAGAAACTTTGGAGAAATTTTACAAATAATTTCCTGTCAAACAGCTTGGAGATATATTCACTTGTTAAAAAGAGCGACTCAAAGAATTCTCGCCAGGATGCTGCCTTAAAGAACGAACTACAACAGATGGCATCTACCCTGCAGGAGTTGTCTTTGAAGATGGATGATTTTAAAGAGAACCTGGAAAATCTTAAAACAAGCAGTCAAAAACAGGCTGACACCCGAAAGGAAATGCAACAACAACAGACAAGGATAACAGGAATAGAGGTTTCTCTAAATGACTTAGAAAGTGGACTTAAGGAAGAGGAAACGCAGAAAGAACTGCTTCTTAAACAAAACACTTGGTTGGTTAATAAAGTAGATGACTTGGAAAATAGGGAGAGGAGAAATAACATCAGGATTTTCGGGTTACCTGAAAACACAGAAGGTGTGGATATTATTTTCTTTTTATCAAGCTGGATCCCTGACTTTTTAAATTTAAGAGAAAGACTTTCCTTTGGCACTGAAAGGGGACACAGAGCTCTTGGGAAACCTGCCACTAACTCAAACTCTCCTCCTAGGTCAATAATTATCAAATTTCTTTCATTCTTGGACAAGGAACTGATTTTAAGATCTGCTTGGAGGAAGGCACCTCTAAAATATAAACAGAGCCTGGTAAGATTTGATAACGACTATTCATCTAGAATAATGAAACAAAGGAAAAAGTGTGACCAATGATAAAGTTTCGGAAACAAAATAACATCAAGGCACAACTTGCATATCCAGCTAAGATAGGAATATTGTATGTCAACGAGATGAGGACTTTTATTGACTTAGAGGAAGCCTCTAAATTTATTAAAACTAATAATGTGATTACTTCACCAGAAGATATGGATTGGACATCACCTTCTCTCAAGAGAGCAAAAGAAACAAATGTCTGGACAGATGTCAAAAAGAAGAAGCAAAAGACTGATACTGTTACACCCAAATCTCTCAAGGCATCTACTATGATATGAATTGTTTTAACATTACTTTAAAGGACTAATTTTACTGCTTGGAATTTTATAACAAAGTTATAATTACTGGAATCTTTATCTATATTTTTTGAAAATAGATGACACATGAGAGTTTTCACATTACCTCAGGTATGTAAAAACAGGGTACCTTTCTTTCACAGAAGGAGGGTTATATAGTACATAAAATATTTATACTGTAAATCATCAACAAATGTAGTATATGTGTATTTTCTCTTAATTTTTTCTTTTCTTTCTCTCTTCTCTCATTATTTATTTTAACTGCATCTTGTCTCCCTTTCTAAATTCTCTCCTATTTACTTTACTAATATAGTCTGCATATATTTAATAACTCACTATCTATACATAGATAAATAATAGTCTAAAATAATCTAGTTTTATGGTAGACTAATTGGAATAATGAACTTAATTGTTATTACAATATTTATTAGATTAATGATAGTCACTGTTATGCTTATTGGGATTGGGGACATGTTCGTGATTAACTCTGAAATGTTCCATTCATGTACATATGTCCTTTGAATTACTTCCTTTTAGTATTAACAAATACATAAAAAAAGGAGAGAAAAATGTACTGCTGGTTAAGAGAAGTGAAGCTTTCTTCACATTCTATTTGCATTGCCATAGCAACAGTAAAAATTGCTGCAGTTTCTAAGGACACTGTGAATCTGCGAAGTGCATTTAGCCTCACAGATAACAAATAATAAGAAAAAGTAATGTTATTTAGTTATTAAAATGAAAAACAACCTGAACAAGGTAAAATAAATACATAATAGGACTATTTGTATATATGTTATGATTAATCCTCATAGGATTACATATTCCTGGAAACACAACTGAAATGTTCCCAAACTACATGTGCACTGAAGTGTACCTGCTTAATTAAAAAGTATTACTCATTTTAACATGCTGATTCCACAAGCTGTCTGCACTGTAAAAGTTACATTTTATATGTTACTTGAAACTGACAGTCTCTTGAGCACATGAAAAGATACATATTACTGTTTGCAACATGTTATTTTTGCAGTTACCTCATACCATGTACAAACTCACTTGGCAACTGATATCTATTCATTTAAAATATCAGTTTAAATATTAAATGTGCCCTTGAAATGCTATTGACATTTTGACAAAATATAATGTGAACTGTAAAATGAATGACTTGAAAGAAGTGAAGTAATGCAGATTTCAAAGACAGTTCTTGACACTACAGTAAAAGTAAAAATCTATATTCACAAGGAAGTATTGAAATGTTTTAGTCTTCCAGTTAAAATAGCTTACCGTCAACATTTTGCGATATCAGAAAGTTTGAAGAGCTAGGAAATTACTATTCTTTGTCTTTATAATGATTATTAGACAGATGTTAGACTCTGCTTAGTTTAATGAATTGTGACATATGTTTATGAGGAAACGTGGACTCAATTACTCACATTGGGCTACACATTCCTGGAAACAACTGAAATGTTCCCAAATTACTTGTGAATTTAAATGAAACTGAATGATTAATAAGCATAATTTACTTTAACAACCTGAATCCATAAGCTATCTGCTCTATATATGCTACATTATATATGCCACTTGCATATGACAGTCTTTAGAGCACACGAAAAAATACATATTTTTGCAACATGCTACATTTGCACTAACCATACATTCTAAACTAACTCAATTGGCAACTGACAAGTTATTTATTTGAAACATCAGTCTAAATATTAATTATGCCCTTGAAATATTGTTGCCATTTTGACAAAACAAAACCTGAATTGAAAAAGGAATGATTTGAAGAAGTGAAGTATTGTACAGATTTCAAAGACAGCTATTGACACTACAATATAAGTAGAAATGTATACATACAAGGAAAATTTGAAATGCTTTATACATTTAGTTAAAATAGCTTAATGTTAACTTTTTGCTTTATCAGAAAATCTAAAGAGCTAGGAAATTATTTCTAATTTGTCTTAAAAATGTTTACTAAAGTGATGTTAGTCGCTGACTTGTTTAATGGATTGCGAGTCATGTACAAGACAGACTACTGAATGTTATTTCTGTTTACCTATGTTTGCTGAATTTCTTATATTAGTATGGATTTAAAACAAGGGAAAGAAAGGGAGGGGAAATATTTGTTTTTGGTCATGGAAGGAGAGGCTCAAGAGTATTCTAACTGCCCCGAGAACTCTCTAAGATGCTCTAAATACAATTTGATTAAAACTTACCTAAGGTAAGTCTTGATTACCATATAGGTACCTTCACATTCATTCTAGACCTGATGTGATTACCCATTCTGGAAGCAGGAGGTGCCCTATGCAGGATGGGAATTGTCAGGGTGATCATAGTTTATTCTTAGACTCTGCTTTGTAAATATATAAATATGTAAAATCACTGCACACTAGAATCAGGATACCACTGATAAGCCATGTCTTTTCATAAGTGTAAGTTGAAGTTGGTGAGCTGAAGAGTGGGAAAATAAAGGAAGACAGTACACCTACAGTAAATTCATATTTCATTGGTAATCACTCATTGTCTCCTATAGGGTCCTTTTAGTCAAATTATTTTAGTAATAATCTATTTGTTGTTGGTTTATTTAATGTATGCTCCTCTGTTGCATTTAATTTATCCAAAATGACATATCTGACATGTTTGGGATCTCTTAAGGGTAACTAAATATTGGATATTTTCTAAGTCAACATAATAATTGTTTACACTACTAACATTCCATCCTGATATATAAAATACTATAGAACAATAATAGAATAATATAGAATTTCATATCTCTTTTAAGAAAATTCTCCATATAATAATTTAACATATGGAGCTCAGTTGATATTGTTGGTTAAAGGTATGAGTGATAATCCACTAGATCAATCTTTATCTATTGGATTAGGAATTACTTTCATTCCATGTTTAATGGGAAACTCGTATTTACTTGTATTTGATACTTTAGAATTAATGTTTTATAGAAGCACTTTTTTAAAGCCTGACCAGAATTTTACCCTACTTATATTCAAAGAAGAAAGAACATTACATTACACTCCCAAGTTTACACACACAAAAATAACATCCAATGTTATCAGAGAATATGGTATAACTACTATAATCAAAATAAAAAAAGAAGCAAAAAATTCTTCCAACAATAACTTGAAATGGATTTAACATTCTTATCATTAAATACTAATGGCTTAAATAATGCAAATAAAAGATCAAACTTACTAAAATATTTAAAGCTAAATAAGGCACAAGTAGTATTTCTCCAGGAAACGCATTTTAAGATTAATGATAGCTTTATTTGGAACCGTAAGGACTATACAGTCTTAGCTCAATCCTCCTATAGAACAAAGACAAAAGGAGTATCAATTCTCTGGAAGAAAAACATAATCACTCCAAAAGTTATTCATAAATAGGAAGACAAAGAAGGTCGACTAGCATTTGTTATAATTAAATTTATTAACAGAATATGGACCTCAGCTAATCTATACTGGTTCCCAGGAATTGGAGCAGGAACGGTTAAAAAACACCTAGATTTTATTTCCAACAATTGTAAAGGAAATCTTATACTGTGAGGAGACCTTAATTGTACCTTAGACGCTTCTGAAACCTCCAAGAAGTCTTTTAGCATAGCAACTATTTCAAAATCCTTAAAAAAATGGATTGATTCATTTCATTTAATAGACACTTTTAAAGTAAAAGATGATAAATCCTTATTATTTTCCCATAAAGACCATAGATTTGGAACACAAACCAGAATAGACAAATTATTCGTAGTTCAAGATTTACAAACAAAAATCCTCAACTTCTCAATGGTTACATGACCCTTCTCAGATCATGACTCTCTGATAATGAAGCTCCAAATAGAGTTTAAACCTTTAATCCTCTCAACTAGAATTCCATCATATATCACGAAAATTAAAGAATTCAGACCCTAGATGTTGTCAGAACTACAATTATTTCTTGAAATTAATAATACAACAGAAATCAGTAGAGTCATGGTTTGGGACTCATTAAAAGCATATTTATTTGGTAAGACCCTTAGCTGGTACAAAAACAAAGTTAGAGAGTGGGAATCTGAATAATTAGACTTGCAAACCAGACTCAACAGCAAAATCTAAAAAAAAAATCAGAATTGTCCAGAAGACAAAAAAGAAATAGAGAAATTAAATAAAAAAATATAATACAATTCTAACACACAAAACGTGTCTAGCCTTGGAAAAATTAAAAATAAACTCATTAGCCACCTCCCCTAGATATCTACACAACTTATCTACAAGAATTAAAATGCAATCTAAAGCAAATAACATTGGTAGTATATATCATGAAAAGAAAAAAGTATCAGATATAGGAGACATCCTTGAAGCATTTTAGTTCCATTATATGGAACACTTCAAAAAAGAAGCTTTAGATACCAACCAAATAAACTTAGATACGAACCTTATCAATATAAAAAAATTCCTGAAAACTTAAAACCAGACATACAAAAACCTATATCTTACAAAGAAATTGTTAACAAGATAAAAGAAAGAAAATCTAACAACGTTCCAGGGATAGATGGTATAATTAAGGAAATTTGCAAACTCTTCCCTTCAACAGTAATCTCCCTTGTTCATAAAACTTTGCTAGAAGTCCAGTCAGAAGCAAAAATACCACCCTCATGGAAATATTCTCTCATAACACCAATTCTAAAAGATAATAAACCATCAGACCTTTGCACCTCATACAGACCTACATCATTACTGAATAATGATTACAAAATATTCATGTCAATCCTAGCTAACATAATGAAAATCCCACTTTCAAGGACAATTAATAATGATCAAACTGGATTTTTATATAACAGGCACACACATGATAAAATTAAAAGGATACTTACTCTTATAAATTATGTGAATAAAGAAGCTAGAGAAACCCTTTAATAGGATTAGACATAGAAAAAAACCTTTGATTCCCTCAGCTGGGAATATCTATTTAAAACTTTAGCATTATTTGAATTTCCTCCTTCCTTCATCTTATTACTAAAAAACATATATATTAATAACTTAGCCTACATTAAATTAGATCCTTTCACCTCAGAATCTATCCATATAATGAAAGGTACTAAACAAGGATGCCCCCTTTCTCCTATTTTATTTGCTTTGGCTATAGAAATACTTGCAGAAATAATATGCAATAATCCAAGAATAAAAGGAATAAAAGTCTATGACCAGTACATATCTAAACTAGTGCTTTATGCCGATGATATTTTATTAACCCTATCAAACTCCAGAGAGTCATTAGGAGAGCTAGAAGTAGTAATGGAGACATTTTATAAGATTTCAGGTCTACACATAAGAAAAAAGACCTATAAGTTACCGATAAATCCATTATAGGAAAACAAGAACTTACACTAAATTATTTAGGAATAGTGTTATGCAAAAACATAAATGAAACAATATTAATAAATTATAAAACATTACTGAAACAATAAAAATATATGTAGAAAAGTGGAACAAAATTATATTAACTTTTGAAGATGGATTGCAATTAAGAAAAATGGTCTTAGTGGCAAAAATACTATATGTAGCATTAGCAATACAGTTAATTCCTGAAAGATGCATTCTTAAAGAAATAAACTCATGTTTAATAACATTTTTATGGTATCCCAAAAAGGATAGAGTAGCTCTAACTCATCACATTAGACCCTGGAAACAAGGAGGATTGAACTTCCCAAAAAAAGAAATGTATATAAAAGCATCTGTGCTTAAAACTACAGTAGACTGGATAAATCCAAATTATTTTGCCAACTGGAAAGAATTAACAATGGCTATATTAACAAATGAATTTAATCAGTTAAAAATGTTAATAGTAGGCAAATCAAACAAACCCTGGTACATACAATGCATAAGTATACAATATAATATAACAAAACCTTTTAAAACAACACTGATTAATCATTACATCAATTCATTTAGGAAACTTATCAAGGCAAACATAGATCTAAAACTTTGGTTTGACCTTTTAACCCCATTTACCATCACTAAGAACTTTCCTCACAAAATATATAGAGAAACAATAACCTCCTGGGAACAAAATGGATTCTTATGCTGGTTTCAATGTGTAAATAAATTAAATGTTTTAGATACACATATGATAAAAACTGCTTACAATATTCCAAAACAGGACTGGTTAACCTTACAAAGCATTCTAATATACACTCAAGATTTATACAGATTAATTAACAATTCCTCATTTAAATATATTCCAAATCTAATAATTTCTTTGTATGCATTTATATATAATAGTTGTGAAAAGAAAAATTCCATTTCAAATCTATATAAAGAGTTAATAACATAAAAAACTATTCCCAAACCATTATACTGGCAGTTCTTAACAAAAGGGCAGTCATTGCACTTAACAGAATAAATTAAAAGTAACATCTTACTATCAGTTAATTACAGCTCTAACACACAGTACTGGAAAATACTTGACTGGAAGTACTTACATAGAGCATTTTTAACACCAGATAGAATTAAAAAGATCAGTACTACTAAAAATGTTTTTTTGCTGGAGGTGTGAAAAGTCAAATAAAGCAGACTGAATTCATATTTTTTTATGAATGTAATAAAATTAAATCATATTGGAATGGAATCAATCATTTTTTTACAAGCTTTATTTAATAAATCCTTTACCTTAACTAAAGTATTGATAACACTAAATGTAAATGAAGGTCCCTACCTGAATAAAACAAATATGTATTTGTTATGGACAATACTTGCTATATCTAGGAAATGCGTAACCAGAAGATGGAATTCAAATACACCCCGGACCGTGGAAGAATTCTACACTTGACTGAAGACAACTGCATTGATGGAAATAAAACTCAAAGAACTACAAATCTATCCCAGGCCACTGGTAAATAAGCCTTGGAAGAAAGTTATATCTTTGTTGGACATTCTGCAATAATCAATATTGTATCTCTAATAACTGATTTGTTAATTCTATATTTAATAACATACAGTGTATATAACTGAAAGTCAGGCTATTGTAAATATAGTTGTTTAAAATTATATTTAAAAATATTATGTAAATGTTATCTTAACTGAAAATTAAAAAAAATATTTGAGGAAAAAAAAAACAAGTGGACCAGCTTCCAAGCATACCTTTTTTTGTGCTGCCATTGGTGGTTGTGTTGTCACCTCTGGTGACTTGTGTGGCTTTTATGCACTATATTCCATCTCCTGCATCAGTTATGAGTGGGACAGGAAATGCCAAAGATATGCATCATTTCATTTTGTTTGGTGCTGTTTCTACACCGCATGAACCATTATAAACAGCTCCAGTATAATGGCAAGCTTTTTCCCCTTAGATGTACAGTCCTGTTACAGCCAAAAATCAGACTTACCAGGAATAGTATTTTCCCTTAAATCTGGTCTCAACTCATGAGAAGCAGACTTCTAGTTCTCTACTGGTATAACTGAGGGGGAGAGGGATGCCGGAGCCAAGAACTGCTTTACAAATAAATCAAATGTAAAATGGATTGCATCCCCCACCCAAAAAAAAAAAATCAAAATTCTAGCTTTTTTCATTTTTTCCCAACTGTAATGAAATGAGTTAGGGTATCCTGGGTTGAAGAATTTGGGGTGGGGGGACAGAATGCTAGGCATCTTCAGCTGTGAATCATTCTCACCTTAGTAGCCTTTTAGACGCACAGTACAGCAAGGAAGACTAAGGATCTCAGCAGCATCCATTACCCTTAATTTTGTCCTCATTTTACACTGAAGCCTGGAGGTGTTGGTATCAGCAAATTTTTGATTCTGCAAGCAACATAGTAACTGTCAAATCTAAAGACCAGCAAGCTGTGTATCCATTGGGGGCACTACTGATGCACTCTGTGTGGGCTAAGTATACTTCCTGTTTTTAAATTAGCACTTTATGTCATTGTATGGGAAAACTACATGTCCACCATTCATAACATTCAGTTAAAAAGGTAAATGAAACAATTATGGCTATAATTATGACTGAAGTACAGAAAACAGGAAACAAGAACACTGGAGCTAGTCTGTAGTAGATGAAGTAAGAACACAGACAGCAAGGATCGTAGAAGATAATGTTAGGAGAAGAAGAAGGAATAAGACAGCTGAGAGGATGTTTGTGAGAAGAATAAGAAAAGAGCTTTTACAATGCAATAAATCTTTTAAACCATGGTGCTTTACATAAACTCGCTGTAACATATACTGACAGTACCCGCGTGTCACAATTGAATAATAAGTTTAAAGAATTACAACAATTTTACAAACTAGAACTTTTCATTTCAAAACTTTAGTCAAGTACAACTTTTGTCCTATATGATATTATCTCTACTGAAGCTGCATGTTAACAAGTAATGAGAAAGTATTTATTCTGTACAATTTCTTTTTGACTGCAACTGGGGAGGAAATAAATAATGCAAACTTCACTATATAACAAACTAAGATTTGCTGTACACCAAAACACACTAAGCACAGGAGGATCAAATATGTCAATTAATAGTTATACCATCCATTATAAAACCATCAATACCCAGCTTACATGTGCAACTTCAAATGCCAGGCATCTATCTCACCTTTCCAATCACCCCCTAGTCTTCAGACCTACAATTGCTAATTAAGTGTACGATCATTTAGTAGCCAATTACATGAAAGCTTAATAATTTTCTATTTTGCTTAGGTTTTCTATTTTCAATAATAATACATTTGTATAACAGGTGTCCAAATGAACCATCGGGTGACTCAATATAACCAACTTAGTGCCCTACCATGTTACCCTTTTCAACTGTCACACTGAATACAATAAACTAACCACAAATTATATTTAATAATGCTACCTTCATAAGCATAAGGGCCAGCTCTATAAATATACGATCAATTTAAATGCTGCCACAAGTATCTAGATTTTCCCTTCTTATCCAGAATATTTCACTACTGCTGGTCGACATATCAATACATTAATAGCATTCCCCCCTATCCAGCAGTCTTATAGACACATTCTAAGCAACCTTTTCTGTGTTATGTCCACTCTTCCCCGATGTCCACTCATGGTACCCTCAAATATCTCCCAGCAAACTAGTTAAATATTAATTTACTACAAAGCATCCTACTCTGATGGGGTAATATTAAACTCTTATTTAGACCCCTATTTGTACAGCCTATCAGAAAATATAACACTGTTATGACTTGACAGAGACCCGATACAGGCTGTACATTAAATTTAGTGCATGTTATTTACTGGCTCTACATAACCTCATATTGACGATTTACACTGCTTATTGTGTTCAGTCATCACCAGGACCATGAGCAAACAAATCCTTTAATTTCACTGGAACCCTTACATTACACTACACTTTAATGTTCCTCCTTTCAATATTTTGACCTGCAATGCTGACAAGCTATAGCTCCAGTTTCTTTTTCAACTACCTCAAGTGATTCAACCCACATGGAGCTGTCTTCCAGAATAACCAGCCATTAAACCAGTTTCTATAGCCACACTCATATGCAAGTGATTTTGGGGAACCCAAACAGTTGCCATTTCACTTCACTAAAGTTTACAAGGAGCCAAATTTCAACTATGGCAAACATATGCAACACAGCCAGTGAAACATACCAGCTATATGCCATATATGTTCCACTGTGGATCAAGTCTGGAGAACCCATTACTGAAAGCAAAATGAACACAACACCAAACTCTCTCAGTGTCAGTTCGTACTGCTTTAAGAAGTAAACCATTTCCTCACCTATTACAATAAAGATGGCTTCCTTTCCATCTAACCAGTATGCACACCAACCATTTGTGATCAGTTTTGTCAGCTAGAAAGTAATTCGCCACCCTGACTACAGCAAGCTAAACATAGCTTTCAAGCTGTATCAAACAGCCTACACAGGTGAAATCCTCATAACAGTGCAAAACCCAGAGAAAATAGAATCATTATTCATTCTGATAATGCATCACTAACCACTTGTTTAAAAATAATAAAACATCATAGTCCATAGAATAGCAAAATGATCTTGATAGCAGTGTTTACATGCATGGAAACACAAAATAAAATAACGTTACATTTTCACCCTTTTTCCACGAAAAAAGTCTTATCAAAGGTCAAGTTATACATTTAGCTAGAATGGTTTCTGATAATGCTGTATCTGAAGTGAAATGTAGAAAAATGGAGTTAATGTTCACCGTTTGGGTTTAAGCTAGGAAATTGGTGGTGGACATTTGTGCACAAGTTGCAAAGGACATGTCAACTAATTATAAGCTCCCTTTGGGCACAGGCTTTATTTTGAAAGGAACATAAATAAAGAAGAAACCTCCAATAAGAACAATTAATATTTTAGAGCACTGGTTTCACAGTACAGTAGAAGTGTTTTGAATGTAACAGACATTATAAAATATATATGGAATATCTTTAGGGTGGATGACACTATTTATCAAACACTGGGTGAGCAACCAAGATTGGAGTTCAAACGTACTAGGAATATGAAGGCCCTATTTGAAAATAAATACAAGAATATTTTAAAAGGCATGAACAAATGCAGAAATTGTAATCAATGCTCGTATATACAGGTACGGAAAAACTAACTTTGGAAAATAAAGTTCATTCTACACTTATGCTACAGAAAGGCAATTGCAGTAGTAGATGCTTGGTTTATACAGTAAAGTGCTTTACATGATGTAGTTTTTGTATAGGGAAAACTAAAAGAACAGTAAGGAAATGTAAAAGTGAGCATTGTTATATTAGCAGAAAAATCCTAATAATGTGCTTGCCAAACATATAGACAACTGTGAATATTAAAAAAAAAAAAAATGGATTTGGTATTTTAAAAATTTTGCCCACTGATCAGAGCGGGCAGCAGCTGGGAAACTAAATTAGAATATAGAGAAATAATTTTGCAATTAAAATTGGATGTGACTATTGCCCCAGATTAAATGATAATATTTCCATTGACTCAGTTCTCAAACTTAGGGCAGCTAAGTTATGATAACAAGGCGAAGTTTACATATACACATTTTTATATTGATATATGTATACTTTTTTGTACACAATTTTATATTTTAATTATTGAACCATATCAACATGTAGTTTTGTGGTTCTCTGTGGATATATATTTATTTTATTATTTATTTATTTATTTAACATTTGTTGACCGGGATATATATATATATATATATATATATATATATATATATATATATATATTTTTTTTTTTTTTTACTGTACTTTGATATCATAAATTATGTATGCTGTGATGACTAGATCGATCTGCCTGGTGAATGATGTAACTTGTCCCTTTAATTCTGCAAGTTTTTTCAATCTCATTTAGCACCATTAAAGGCTTGTTTAAGGGACTGGTAATTTTTAGGGTAACTTAGTTCTGAAGAAGTCTTATCACACAAAGACGAAATCACTTAACTATTGTTTACATTTTATAATTTTATTGGCGTATTTGGTATGGACCACATTTAATAGTTGATGCTTTGTGTTTTACTAAATTTGTTACTTGATGTTGCTTCCACTTTTACTTCTTTTGGTGTCAGCCATGATCTGTTGCATTTGGGTACTATATATATATATATATGGGTCTAGGACATTTCACTGAATGCACATTTCACTGAAAGTCAAATTAGTATGCACTTTTCACTGAAAGCTCAATTCACTGAAAACTCAATTCACTGAAACACATTTCATTGAAAGTTATAAATGGTCTTTTTCCCAATGTAGTGCAACCCTGGAGTTAGTATATCTATTAAGGGGGGGGGGGTGAGGGGCACCCCCCACATATTTTAATTATTTTGAAATATATACATGGATATTTGCAATTCCAATATATTACTCTTTTCTGAACATAATATATATATGTATATGTGTGTATATGTGTGTGTGTGTATATATATATATATATATATATATATATATATATATATATATACACATACACATAAATATACATATCTATATATATATATATATATATATATATATATATATATATATATATATATATATATATATAAATCCCAACCACTGGGGATGCACAAGCTAGTGCATTTCTTTGTGCCAGTCCCAAGCACAGATAAATGGGGAGGGTTGCGTCAGGAAGGGCATCCGACGTAAAAATTCTGCCACATAACTTATGGCTCAAAAATTTCATATTTCCATACCGGATCGGTCGAGGCCTGGGTTAACAATGACCGCCACCAGTACTGTTTGCCAACAGGGTGCTGGCGGAAATTGGGCTACTGTTGGCCAAAGGAGAAGAGGAGGGCAAAGAGAGGAGGAAGGTTAGGAGTGACGCAGTGAGGGTAGGAACTTTGAATGTTGGCAGTATGACTGGTATAGGAAGAGAGCTAGCTGATATGATGTAGAGAAGGAAGGTTGATATATTGTGCGTGCAAGAGACCAGATGGAAGGGAAGTAAGGCCAGGTGTTTAGGAAATGGGTTCAAATTGTTTTATCATGGTGTGGCTGGCAGGAGAAATGGGGTAGGGGTTATACTAAAGGAACAATATGCCAAGAGTGTTTTAGACGTGAAGAGAGTGTCTGACCGAGTGATGTTTATGAAGCTCGAAATTGATGGTGTAATGATGAATGTTGTTAGTGCATATGCTCCACAAGCTGGGTGTGTAATGGATGAGAAAGAGAAATTTGGGAGTGAGTTGGATGAAGTTGTAGTGAGTGTACCCAAGGGTGAGAGACTAGTGATTGGAGCGGACTTTAATGGGCATGTTGGTGAAGTGAACAGAGGGGATGAGGAAGTGATGGGTAGGTATGGTGTTAAGGAGAGGAATGCAGAAGGTCAGATGATTGTGGATTTTGTGAAAAGGATGAACATGGCTGTGGTGAATACATATTTTAAGAAGAGGGAGGAGCATAGGGTGATGTACAAGAGTGGAGGAAGATGCACACAGCTGGATTATATCCTATGTAGAAGGGCCAGTCTGAAGGAGATTAGAGACTGTAAAGTGGTGGCAGGGGAAAGTGTAGTTAAGCAGTATAAAATGGTGGTCTGTAGGATGACGGTGATGAAGAAGAGGCGGAGGAGTGTGAACGCAATGCCAAGGATTAACTGGTGGAAGTTAAAAAAGATTGATTGTGAAGTGGAGTTTAGGGAAGAGTTAAGACAGGCACTGGGAGGCAGTGGAGAGTTACCGAACAGCTGGGTAACTACAGCAGAACTAGTAAGGGAGACTGCTAGAAAGGTGCTTGGTGTGACATCTGGACAGAGGAAGGAGGACAAGGAGACCTGGTGGTGTAATGAGGAAGTACAGGAGAGTATACAGAGGAAGAGGCAGGGGAAGAAGAAGTGGGATTGTCAAAGAGATGAACAAAGTAGACATGACTATAAGGAGATGAGATGCATGGCAAAGAGAGAGGTGGTGACAGCTAAGGATAAGGCATATGGAGAGTTGTATGAGAGACTGGACACTAAAGAGGGAGAAAAGGACCTGTACCAATTGGCTAGACAGAGGGACAGAGCTGGGAAAGATGTGCAGCAAGTAAGGGTGATAAAGGATAGTGAGGGAAAGGTACTCACAAGAGAGGAGAGTGTGTTGAGTAAATGGAAAGAGTATTTTGAGAGGCTGATGAATCAAGAGAATGAGAGCTAGAGAAGGTTAGATGATGTGGGGATAGTGAATCAGGAAGTGAAACAGATTAGCAAGGAGGAAGTAAGGATAGCTATGAAGAGGATGAAGAATGGAAAGGCTGTTGGCCCAGATGACATACCAATGGAAGCATGGAGGTGCTTAGGAGAAATGGCAGTGGAATTTTTAACTAGATTGTTTAATAAAATTTTGGAAAGTCAGAGGATGCCTGAGGAGTGGAGAAAAAGTGTTTTGGTACCTATCTTTAAGAATAAGGGTGATGTGCAGAGCTGCAGTAACTACAGAGGGATAAAATTGATCAGTCACAGCTTGAAGTTACGGGAAAGAGTAGTAGAAGCTAGGTTAAGAAGGGAGGTGATGATTAGTGATCAGCAGTATGGTTTCATGCCAGGAAAGAGCACTACAGATGCAATGTTTGCTCTGAGAGTGTTACTGGAGAAATACAGAGAAGGTCAGAAGGAGTTGCATTGTGTCTTTGTAGACTTGGAGAAAGCATATAACAAGCTGCCTAGAGAAAAGTTGTGGTATTGTATGAGGAAGTCGGGAGTGGCAGAGAAGTATGTAAGAGTGGTACAGGATATGTACGAGGGTAGTGTGAGAGTGGTGAGGACTGCAGTGGGAGTGACAGATCCGTTTAAAGTGGAGGTGGGATTACATCAAGGATCAGCTCCAAGTC
>NC_056735.1:774744299-774934299 GCF_019279795.1 Protopterus annectens
AAATGTTCTGAACTGGGCAGTTTTGTCATTATGGATGCATGCATTTTGTTTCATTGTTTACTGGAAAAATGTTCAAAACAATAGGAAGGTGTATCAAAGACCACATGTATGTTTCATATGCAAGGGGCCTATGATTTGAAAACAGCCCAGAATTAATTATCTGCCACTGGTAAAATGTATTTTCTTTGAATGTGGGTTTCAATGGCAGAGAAGTTTTAATGCTAAGTTTGTTTAGCAGATGTTTTAGTGTTTGTGCTGTAAAATGCAAAATAAAACTTTCAAATTAAGTCCAAATCATCATAGAAGTAAATCAGTATGCACATTAGTGTTTAGAGTAAATGGAGTGAAATAGCCAAGTGATAGATCATTGGAATGTGTGCAGGGGGAGGCTCCATTCAACCATGATTTTGTGAGGGGGAAGGGCGGCAAACTTAGACAGCCCCAGCTGAACTATACCTCCCAACTGTCCAGATTTTCAAAGAAGGAATATATTTTTGCTTCTTATTTTTGGTTTGTTCCTCATAAAATTTGTGGTATTCTGGCAAATCATTTAGGAATGAAGTCACTAAATAATAACACGCTGAGTTCCAGACTTCATAACCTTCAGAAAAATGCATGCTAAAGTATGATCTGTTCTATGAACTGTTTCAGTTTATACAAGAACAATTTTTAGTACTGTTTATATGTTCCCCCAATATATTTGGCCTTGTCCAGATTTATTGCATTAACAGGTTGAGAGGTACATGCAAATAAATTTCTTTATAGAATTAGGCATAGCCAAACCTCTCAACTATCCCTGATTTTGGCTCAAAATGTTGCTCTTCCCCCTAATAATCCCTCCGCAAAATAGCAGTTTTGGAAGAAAACATGGAGGGTTTACAATTAAGAAATAACTGTAATAATCAGAGTTATAGATTACTTTTACTTCAGAAATGCATGTAGATTCTTTTATTTTATCAGCTGCTCAAGTTAGCAGTACTAATATTAAATTGTCCCTTCTTTGACAGGTTCCCAGCTGTATTGTGTGGCTATTTTATATTTTTACATCACATTTTTGTCCATTTTTCATAAAATTGTTTTTTTGGCAAATTTAAAAGACTGAAGTTAGAAAATAATGACAGACATTTGAGTTTCAGATTTCATACCATTCAGAAAATTCATACTAATGCAAGACCTATTATATTATCTTTCTAAGTTTATAAGAGCAATATTTTAAAAATTGTCCTTATTTTTGGGCCTTTGTCCCACTTTTTTGTATGGCTTTGTCCAGATTTCTTGCTCTGAGGTTGAGAGGTATGACAAATGTGTCAGGGCCATCACAGTCAGCCAGAGACATTTCCAATTGTGACATACTTGTTGCATCCCAATCCCCCACGTAGTGACTCTGGATGTGTCGAAGCAAGACAAGGAGTAGTTATGCAGTGTAAATGTGCAGAGTACCCCCCCCCCCCCATCCAAGGTAGACACAAGTACTAGAGTGGCTTTTCATCTGTCCTTGATTTTTGCAGAATGGTCTGGTTTATGTCATATTTTTGTACTGTTAATTTATGCTTATTACTCAAAGTGCCTGTTGCTCTGTGTTTAAGTAGCAATACTTTAATGACCATCAGGTAAGCTTGGCTGAGATCGTAAGATGCAAGTAAGCTTTAATAAGCATACTGTTAAAGAATTGCCAAAATTGAAAGCCTTTCTGTTGTTGCCATGTAGAGAATACTTAACTAGATAATGTATAAGCCTTGGGTATTGAAATGCATATGACAGTATTTGTAATAAAGGACAGGATTACATTATTTTAAGAAGCTCATTACACTTGGAGACTTCCAGTCATCTCTGCAGGCTTTACCCATAAACTAAACAGAATGCCAATTGTGTGGTCCATAACCTGTACAGTAATCCCTTTAAGCAATGTATCTTGAGCTTATTTCTTGTTTGCTTTTCATTTTTTACTCTGATCATGTTTTCCCCATGAAACAAGTAGATAGTTGTCAGGCAGCAGGTCTTTTTTTGGATAAGAAACATTTTCACAAATGGGAACTTCAGAGATTTCTACTTTCAGCATATTACTTGGTACTTTAATAAAGCTGAATATAAATTATAATTAGTATTGCAATGCAAGAAGTGGTTTGAGTTGAGTGCTGCTTGTTTTTCTTATATTTGATTTTGACTGGCATTCCATTAATATATTTAAAAAGTAATTTATTTTTTCATGCCTCACAACCTTTTTGTTTCCATCTAGATATTAAGTAAGCTGTCATGCAGCCAATGCATTGAAATATTTTTATTCTTCTACACTTCATTTTGTCTTGATTGGACTCTCATAATGATGGTTTGGCACCCAGGGCAGTGTATCTCATAATGATGGTTTGGCACCCAGGGCAGTGTATTTAGTTAGTTTTTGTGGTTTTGAGCATAGCTCCTCCCCTTTCTAGTTGGCCGCACCCTTTCCCATTGACCCCACCCATTCAGCTGTCTCCTGCAGCCCCCCTTTGATTTGAAGTCACCAGCCGCCACTGATATATATACATATATACATGAATATATATATATATATATATATATATATATATATATATATATATATATATATATGCACATGAATATATATATATTCAGGTAGCAAGAGGAGAAACCCCATATGTACAGAATACTGCAACATGTGAATAGAAGGACATCTACATCATCAGAAGGTGGGACCATCTAATTGAAAAGCTGCTCAGCATGCAGTAAATGCAAACACATATTTGTTAAACCTAATATAGTTCCTCTGAAGTAGTAAAAACTACATGATTCAGGATCAGCAAGCCAACTTTGTATGACAAAAGCATAATCACAGCAAAATGAAATGCTAACAAGTCTTTGCAAATTATCTTTAATGGACTGAAACAAAAACACTGCTGAGTGGCATTTAGCTTTGCATTTGACACTTAATATGAAAGCAATGTTTTGTCTCATATGGACATAGGTCATAAGGAAAACAACAATAAATCAGAATGCTTCAAACTTAGGATGTATAATGAATTTTTTAAGGTCTGAGGGAGGCCCCCTCACCACACATACTTTCTTAACTAGATATATTATTAATTCCAAAGACATGCATCTGGAGCATTTCTCCCCGGGCCTCCGCTGAAAACAGGCTCTGTGGAACCTAGTCGGACATTCCTGGTCAACAAATGTTAAAATAAATAAAATAAATAAATAAAATATTAACGCCACAATTGCTTTACCATGTGGAAGGGACAAACATTGTTAAGAATGATACACGATCGTGCACCAACTCTGTTGCTACTGTAACAAAAGTCAAATTCAAGCTGCAGTTCAATTAACCCAGTAATAAACATAATCATTAAAAGCATATAAATATAAATGTCAGATCAAATGGGGAATGCAAAAATGTCAAAGTAGCCTCCAATCTAAACTCTCATTTACATACAGATTTGTCGGGACTGGTATTCAGTATTACTGCATCCACAATTAGTGAACATGGTTAAATGACATACTCCACTCATTACTGGGTGAAAGAACATTTTTATGGCTTCATCATTTTCTTCCCCTTGACTACCTACATTGAAGAATTCATATGCTGCAGATTAAACAGCATGGTTAAATTCCACACTGAACCACAATAAATAAAACGCAGATTCAAGCCAGAGTATGACAACACAATCCTAGTCCACCCACCCTACCAGCGAACAAATGTTAATGTTAACATGATTACACATACTTACGGCCGAAGTATCACTTTCAAATACTGCAAAAACAGCAAATAAATATATATTAACAATTAAGTCAAATTACTTGAGGTAAAATTACATATTTGCAAAAATATGGAGAATACCCCAAGCAAATACTAAAACATGTCGACAGCAATACAAGGAAAATAAATATGAAAACATGACATCTTTTAAGGATAAAAAGAAAGTAAGAATGGAGTGGAAGGATATAAAACTAATCATAGAAAACATGAAAAGAACTACTAGACAAGTAAAAACAGCAGCACTGCAACATGATTAAAGACAAGGAAATAATTAGGTAAACAATGAACATACAGCAAAAGAGACAAAGTATTTTAAAAAAGGTCACGTGACTAGATGGGCTCACTAATACAGTGTGTCAATAATCAACAGTTTTAACCACAACACCAACCACCACAACGTTGATTATACAACTACCGGATCCAAAATGATGAAAAAAATCACAGTTTAAATAAAAACTTCTTTAATCACAAAACCGTTCTAGCACCTAGAATGATTTTGTGATTAAAGAAGTTTTTATTTAAACTGATTTTTTTCATCATTTTGAATCCAGTAGTCGTATAATAAACAGTTGTAAGACTGTTGATGGAAGACAGTGATTACTTAGAATGGAAACCACAGAAAGTGTTAACAAGTAAGAACTCACTTATGTTTTAAAAGAAAGGAAACAATGCAAACAAATTACTGTAGACCTCCAACAGCATTAAAAACAATTATAAGCTAGCTGGAAATGTCATACACTACAATTTACAGAAGACTGACAAAGTCATGACTCAGGAAAATGCAGTTATTAGGATGATCTGAAACAGCCTTACTTATGAACATCTTATTGTTAACAAAATTAAAGAACATCCTGACTTTTGCCACAGAGAGTTGGAATCAGGGAAAATACATAATCATATTTGAGGTTGGTGGAAGAAGCAACATTATCACAAACTGGCAAAACACTCCCTTTGGAAAATCTTTTAGGTCATCAAGGGGCTTAAGGACCACTACTGAGGCAACACAGTATAACCATTGAATCTGTAAGCCATGCAGATGGTTTCCCCAACAATGTGGACTGCTGTCAGAAAATGGCTATTGAACATCCAACATCCAAATCCTTAAGGGTTCAATGCAGAAGGAGTAGGAGTCGCTCTATGCTTGATGATATAACACAATACTATTATGCTGTCTCACTGAATGGAAATTTGACTTTGTAGGAGGTGTGCCTGCAAGGTTTGCAAGGAAATTAATATTACTTATTTACTTCCAAAATACTATGATGTTTTCAGATGACATTGTGATCTGCAGTGAGAGTAGGAAACAGGTGGAGGAGACCCTGGAGAGGTGGCGATATGCTCTAGAGAGAAGAGGAATGAATATCAGCAGGACTAAGACAGAACACATGTGTGTGAATGAGAGGGAGGATAGAGGAATGGTGAGGATGCAGGGAGTAGAGGTGGTGAAGGTGGATGAGTTTAAATACTTGGGATCAACAGTTCAGAGTAATGGTGAGTGTGGAAGAGAGGTGAAGACGAGAGTACAGGCAGGATAGAGTAGGTGGAGAAGAGTGTCAGGAGAGATTTGTGACAGAAGAGTACCAGTAAGAGTGAAAGGGAAGGTCTGCAAGAGGGTAGTGAGACCAGCTATGTTATATGGGTTGGAGACAGTGGCACTGACAAAAAGGCAGGAATCAGAGCTGGACGTGCTAGAGTTAAAGATGTTAAGATTTGCACTGGGTGTGACGAGGGTGGATTGGATTAGGAATAAGTATATTAGAGGGTCAGCCCAGGTTGGAGGGTTTGGAGACAAAGCCAGAGAGGCAAGATTACATTGGTTTGGACATGAGCTGAGGAGGGATGCAGAGTATATTGGGAAAAAGATGCTAAGGATGAAGCTGCCAGGTAACAGGAAAAGAGGAAGGCCTAAGATAAGGTTTATGGATGTGGTGAAAGAGGACATGCAGGTGGTTGGTATGACACAGCAAGATGCAGAGGACAGAAAGAAATGGAAACAGATTATCCACTGTGGCGTCCCCTAATGGGAGCAGCTGAAAGAAGAAGATTTACTTCCAAAATACTGAATACCTGACTGGACCACACAGACTATTATATAATTCTCACAATATCCTCTACATATGAAGGCTCATTTGTGGTTATGGGAAAGGGAACAAACCAAACTGTTTAACTGGTAAGTTGTTAGGAAAGTTCTACCATTTTAGATGCTTCCTGCATGCCTAATAACAGGAACATCAAATGGCTCTTTCTCCTGTAATCACCATTACGTTAAAGCTCAGTGTACAAATCTCATGTTGTATGTGGTTTAGGACATATCAAGACAGAAGTTGCCACTAATCATAATGCGCTGAAATGAAGGATGAAAGGAGGATACAGCATGGCAAGAGCATGATTCACCAATAAGTCACCTTGACTTCTTCTTGTAGGTAAAATGCCTGTCAAGTCCCTGAACACAGAAAACAACCCATGAAAGTCAAGAGATGAAACAGTAAACCTGATTGTGCAATGTTTGCTGTGATCTTCCTAGAGTGAATTGTATGGGGCAGAAAGTCCTCTTTGTGTCATTAGACGTGTTTCTGTTGTCAGCCACCAGAAGCAAATCCAAATAGAGGAATAATTTGGCAACTTACAGGGCCCTCAGACAATTCATCTATCCTGGAGGAGTGAAAGGAGGTTTTCCAGAAGGGTTAGGACGCCACAGTGGAGACCAAAGCCTTCTGCATACAGTAGAAAATATAACGGATCATCACTGTATACTGTGTATTTAAATGGTAGGGAGTAAAATAAGATCAATCAAAACTGTCCGATTCCTCAGCCCAACTCTTCCTGTCATTGGTAATGTGTCTTTGTCAGTCAGTGGGAGAATGCAGGGATCAAACACTAAGAAGGCCGTTGATGGTCAATGATGGGAAAGATTCAAAAAATGAAAAAAAAAAAAATGTCAATCTGACTGTGATCTAGCATCTTGCCATCCTTCATAACAAATGACTTGTAAGGTGAAACCAGTAGATAACCTCAATGGTGAAATATTTACAATATTAAGGTCTGAACTCGAATACCTGCTGTGGGAACAGTGCCTACAACCACCTGATCTTCCAGCATGAATGCTATATGTGCAACCTGCTAAGTCACTAACAAACCTAGAAATCACATCACGGAACAGAACTTAACCCTTCTGTCACACCTGACAGTATCTCTCTCTCTCTCTCTGTTTCTCTGTCATACCCAGTAGGTGGGATGAAGGCAGCAAGGTGTTAGAGGGTGCAACCCTGAAGTGTCATTCCTGCACTCTTATTTCAGTACCATTTTTGAATGCCAGTACAGAAAGAAAGCAACTTCAATGCATTAGCGCTTTGTGTGGGGTAAGCTGTAGCAAGCTGTTGTTACATTTTAAACTATATCAAATTGTTACAAATATAACAATCAGCTTTCTACAGTTTAAACTGTAACAAATGTTATTTTTTGGCTCTTTCACTAAAGAACTGGTGCAGGGAGGGGTGTGTATATATATGACTGGGATGGGGAACCAGTGTACTGAAGCAGAACAGACCTTTTTTCTGAACCAACAGGATGGAAATAATGTTGCAGCCACAGCTATGCACTCTATCTCAAAGCAGAGAGACAGATTTCTACCCTTAATACAACATTATTTACATTTCCAATGAAGACCTTTGGCACGGAGGGCGGCACATGCTCATCTTTAAATTGCCATAAGTAGTCTCAGAGTGGACCTTTTTTTTTTTTGCTCTTCAAATGAAGAGCTGGGGAGGCAGGGTGCCACTTTTCAGAATAGCCCTAGGCAGTATAAATGCCAGCTACACCTCTGTCATACCTTAAACATCCTGTAATGGAAGTCCATGGAATATACGTAAATGACCCCTTAGCTGCATGGTTTCCTGAATGGCAATGACTTTTTATGTCTTTTTGTGGAAATTGTTTACCATTTGGGTTTGGATGTTAGTTGGGATATTTTGCATGCACCTTAATGTTTATGGACATTAGGCTTATTTTTAAACTCTGTGTTTCTAAAACATAACCAAATAATCCACTTATGCTGTGCTGATGTGGTCACTCAAAAGGCTGAAACATGCTCATCCACAGCTAGTGATGTTTGGCTTTACTGACTTGAATGTGCTCATAAAGATTTTAAGTAAAAAGACCTTGGCATTCAAAAGCCACGTAGCTGAAACAGTGTAAGTCCTTAAAGGGTCATTTGCATATATTGGTGGTTTAAGGTATCAAAGAGTAAAAATTCGAACCTCTCTGAGTTTGTCTTGCTGTTTTCACTGAATGGTTTGTTTATGTCACCTTTTTACCCTTTAATTGGATTCTCTCTCTCTCCCCCCCTCTGTCAGACACAAAAAAAGAAGTGATGTTTTATTCTTTTAAGTTCTCCAAGTTAACATTTAGAACCTCAGAGAAAACATGTTGAGTCAAAATATTCAAAAGTTCACGTAAAGTGCCTTAATAAAAACAAAAGTGTGGGATGTCTGCATGTTCTTCACAAAATAAACCAATGCATTTTCTAAATTATGCAAGGATCAAAATCTTGTGCCTTTCATCGCACACACAGTCTGTCCGTCTATGCAAGAATATGATAAAAAAAGCTTTTCAAATATTAGCATGGTCATACTAAATGGCAAAACAAACAATTATAATTAAAATCAGTTTTCAACTTTTGGGTACCAGCTTCACTAATGTGTGGTCTCTATTGGTCTGCAAATACATATACTACTCACTAAAAGAAAAAGTAATTCAAAATAAGTAATAAATGCACAAAAATAATCCAAATTATTTGTTCCAGTAAAATTACATTACTTCAGACATTTTCACAACATTAGAGAGTCTTTGTACTTTTCATTTAGCAGTCAAAGTTAATGTAAATTTGCAAATGCTGGGAGACTTCTGATACCGAATGATTGTCTATAAAGCAAATGCAATGTTCCAGATTCATGAAAATGCAAACTCAGTGAAAACAAAATGGCCTCTTGTGACAAATGCTTTGCAACTGATTTAATGTGTAATAAAACAAAAACACAACATGAAAATGCAAGCTTAGATGATTCAGTGCTTATTAATATTTAATTAGAATAAATTAGTTCTACAGGCTGACTCACCCTCCCTTGTTTTCTTCTTCACTCTGTAGGTTAGGGGTTGTTTGACTAAGCTGTTGATGTCCGTTTCATTCCGGTACTTCTTTTTTTGCATGTCTTCAAACCACTGTCCAGTAAGTGCTTGGAACCACTTCATTTCCCGCTTTGGCTTTTGGAGTTTGCTGAAATATACCACAGAATCAGACATTTAAGACAGAAAAGGAATTCATAAGTGACACAACCCCTACCTTCTCCTATTTCAGAGTCAAGTGAATTAGCAGGTTATGCAATAAATAAGACGCAGCAAAAAAGGTGTGTGTTATAAAATAACAGAACCACACCCCAAATTAATTCTGAAATTCACAGCACCTGTTCAGAATGCTGCTAGAACATTAGACATACTCACCCAAAAAATGCATCTCAGAATTATTTTTCTGTTTACAAAAATGGAAGCTTGACTACTTTTAAACAAGAACAAAAAGTGAAAAACAGAAAGAAAAACAAAAGACAAAATACTTGGGATAAAAAGAAGACCTCTACATACAGTAAAGAAATTGTCATAGCCCACAAAGGGTGTTCCATGTCTTGTTCAGACATTTCATGCACAGTACTGTTAAGTTTCATATCTTTTGCCATCCTATTCACATTTTATTATCTGCAGCACCACTCCCTCCTGTCTCCTCATCTGACATACATTTTTCTTTATGGAGCCTTTGTTAGACTGAAATGCTTAGAAATGCAACCTGCCATTGCTGGTTTAAATGTAAAACGATCAAATCATGATGCTTTAAACAGTTAAGATTCCCATTCTTCATAGAGTCTTTGCTGAATAGTTCTAGTTCTATCTGAAAATATCAGAATGTTTGTTTATACGGCATTCAGTGAATAGTTTTACGAAAGTAAACGTGCCTCAGCCAGTACCATACTTTCTGCTTTTATCAATACATCAGTCAAGCTACTCATATAAATATCCTTTTTTTTTTTTTTTTTAAATATCCTCTCTTTTTGAGGTGTCTGAAGTTTGTCTTTAAAATATAGAATTCAACATGGACTTTCTACTGTTCCAATACAGAATTCCCCGCTAATCAAGAACAAACTCTGACAACTATCTCTGAAACATCATGCAGCAGTAACAGTAACATGAGAACAGACATTTGCCCTGACTTACATATCAAGAGTTGGTGATAGAAATTGCTGCCATCTCAAAACCTAAGGCTTCAGTTAATACAAGTGCATTAGTGCACACAGAATTGCCTTTAGGCAGGACATGGAGACAACTACTCCACAAGGCATGATACACAACTCAAGACTGCTAGGTGTACAGTATGCCTAAAGGGAAGTAGGAATGAAGCAATTTAAACAGAATGCAAAAAAAAATCTGCCATATGCATTATGGCAATTATCTAAACGAGATTTGCAAAATTGCTATGTGATTGCAAGGAAAGGGTAACAAAACATGCATGTGTATGTAAATGTAAATGTCAGTGAAATTCTACTGTCATTTGACCCATTCCATGATGAAAGTTAAATCCACCCGTTCTCTTGTCAAGCAAAATGATATGACCAGCCAGTAAGGCATAAGCATAACATTTCACAGGTGCATTTCCAGCACTGTAGAATATGTTAGGATAAGCAATACTGGTTGTGGTTATTAAACTAATGCACAGCTGGTAATGAGCCAATTTTCTGGGCACTCTGTCACGAAAATTTATTTTATTTAATTTTTTATTTTACATTTGTTTATCGTTAAAGTCCGACTGGATGAAACGTCCCTTTTTAGCAGAGGACCAGCGAGAAATGCTCCACATTTATAGATAACAGTGTGATACATATACAATGTACAGATACAAATGTTGAATCAATCTCAGATACAAGAACAAAATGAAAAATGCATGTTATATATTTCAATAATACAATCATATGGTCTAGGTAGGAATACAAAGAACAGCAGTACTGTGAATGAAAGTGAAAAAAAAAAAACAAGTATATATATATATATATATATATATATATATATATATATATATATACTTAGTCTTCTTCTTCTTCTTTTGGCTTTTCCTGGTTAGGGCTCGCCACAGCGGATCACCTGTCCGCTCATGATTGGCAGTGGAGTTTTACAGTGTCGAGTTGCCAGCCCAGCACCCAACCTTCCATGAAAGGCGCACACACACACACAGACACACACACACACACACACACACACACACACACACACACACACACACACACACACACACACACACACACACACACACACAGACACACACACACACACACTCACACCTAGGGCCAATTTAAAGTGTCCAATCCACCTACAGCATGTCTTTGGGATGTGGGAGGAAACCCACGCGGCCACAGGGAGGACATGCAGACTCCGCACAGAAGGCACCCCAGCTGAGGATCGAACCGGAGAACCTCTTGCTGTGAGGCAACAACACTAACTACTGCACCACCGTGGATACTTGGTAGGGTATACTATTCACATACAAAAATAACTGTATTCTTTTTGCTGCCTTAACACATCTATTTCCTAACCAAGGGTATAAAATAAAATTAAGCAGTAAAATGAAAGAAGACGAAATCAGCTCATAAAATAAAACAAAACTAAGAACCAAAAGAGGCAAGAGTGTCACATCATCATGTCACATCAGTCTTTATAAATTCCATAGCAGATTTCCAGTGCCCAGAAACAAAAATGCAAAAACAGTATTGTCCCCTTCTGGGTCACATTTCTGTCCCAACAAACAAAAACTAACCCTCACAGCCTTTTGAAACAGATGCATTCCTTGCTGCCCGAGGGCTGTTGGCTCTTTATAGTACTCTCTGGTACTAGCCTGTCAAGGAAACCATGCTTTAACTACAAGTCATGGCATAATATTATACTGGATTTACTCAAATACGTGTTATTTAACACCACACACCATACCTCTCAAAGATACCTCAGTATGAGTGATATTTATCATTGTGAGCCCTTAAATTTCAGTATCACATACTGCTTCTCATTGAAACAGTTACCGCACATTCACTTTTAAGATTTTTTTTTTCAAGAAATGTTCATGGCAAATACAGTGCATCACAATAATTCATAAGAAGAACCTTCTGTGTGTATGAAGTACACGTTTTTCACCACACTGTGATTTTTTTTGTTAAAATTGCCAGCAAGTGTTCCACATTTTCTTAAATATCTTAAAATAGCAGTTGAAGCTATTATGTATCCAGTTACAATTCTGATAAATTAATCCATATTTGAAAATAAAGTCCCCTGACAAAGTAAAAAAAAAAAATTTCATTACTCCACTGTACAAGAGTTGAATTAGTACAGCTCTTTCGAACTGTAGGCCAACTGCAATCTTATCTCCCCTATTAAAAATATTAGAAAAATGTATTCAAATGCAACTTCTCAACTAAATAACATATAACCAGATTCTGTACTCAACCAAGCACAGCTTTCATCCTCATCACAGCACAGCTACTGCTTTGTTCAATTTTGTTAATCCTGTCAACACCTACAGAAATGCCAAAAGTCTAGTCTCCACTACCGTCCAAGACTTATAAAAAGATTTTGATACTGTCTCCCATCTGAAACTCTTAAATGAACTCTTCACTGCAATGGTTCCGAAGTTACCTCTCAAACAGAGCACAAACAGTGAAATAGGAAGATAATTTCTCCATCTTCTTGCCGCTACTGATGGTCCCACAAAGATCTATTAGTAGACCCTAAGGTTTCAACATATTCATCAATGACCTCTACACTGCTACAAAAAAATGCTACCCTTGTTCAATATGCTCATGACACAAAGCTAATCTGCTCAAACACCTTATGTAACAATCCTTCTTGCTGATAGAAGCATGGCTAATTAATTCACAACTACTACTAAACACTCCCCAAAAACACTAAATTACTGTTCTTTAACCCAACACACCTTTACAAAAACAACAGTATTCATTACTGCCTCTATCAACACCACCATCATGAGGGAACAAGTAAGCCACATAAAATTACTGAATGTAATCGTAGATGACCAGTTGAAATTCGACCAGCATGTATCACAAGTGGTTAAAAAAAATCAAATTGGTACATTATACAGGGTAAAAACATGCCTGACTGTTACAGCTAGAAGATGTATAGCCTCTACTTTCCTACTGCCATCTTAATGCCATCTCTCTTGTATCATGTCTCAGTTTTCACCAACTTTCAAGACTCAAAATTGTCCAAACATAAGCAACGTTCTAACAAAATTTGTAGTAAACTTTAACAATAGAACACATCACTGCCTAGCCGTCCAAGAATTAAACTGGTTAAAACTTCCACATCACCTAACTTACTCTTAGATAACTGCAATACACAGGCTTATCTATAAGACAGAAAAGTGTCCAGCCCTTAGCAACTTAGCAAAAAATTATTCCGCTCAACAGAATTTTGCATTCTAGAAAAGAATCACTAATCACTATAACCAAATCATCTAATACTGCAAGTGCCTGTCTATATTCAAACACTGTAGCCAAACTATGGAACCAAATCACACTACTACTGAAATACACTTGGACTGCAGACTTATTTAAAACACAACTAAAAATTTGCATATAAAATCAAAGATCTGCTGCTGCACATCTCCAGGATGAATGCCTCTGTTATATTCAGCCTGCCATATTGTGAAACCGTTTATCTTCATTCAGAATCCTATGCCCCAGAGCCAGTTTTCACCAATACCTGAATAGCTTTACTAGTGTCTCCCAGCCATATACATAGTTTTGTGATGTTGCTTACCCCAACCTCTATACTTCTAATATAACTTTTATGATAGTCAAATATATATATATATATATATATATATATATATATATATATATATATATATATATATATATATATATATATATATATATGCACACACACACACACACACACACAAAATTATCAATTATGTTTTATACACTACCTCAACTTCAATATTAACGTTTTCTGTCCTACCTAGTTCCTGTCCTCACTTCCATTTCTTTGAATTCTTTAGCACTAATCTTTAGCACTAATCCCACAATCTATTCTCTGACAAACTACACCTCTTCAAATGCACAATGTTCACCTTCTACTAATGCACAAGTATGCTGTATACCGTTATAGCTTGCCTTTATTCCATATGAATATAATCGCATTAGCAAACAAATGTGTAATTGTTAATGTATATTACTGAATGTAGGTTTAAAACTGTCTGTATGTAATATGTTGGAGCCTTTCTTCCCAGGCCTCCACTGAAAAGGGTTTTATTTTTGTTTTGGACTAAATCCAGCCAGGCAAACCAGTTAAACAACAGCGGAATAAAATAATAATAATAATAATAATAATAATAATAATAATAATAATTGCCAATCTGTTACACATTATGAGAAGTTATGTTCCAAATTATGGAGACATAATTTTGACAGTTATGTTTGGCAATCCAAGTGCATGGTTTTAGATAATTAGTGTCCTTTACTATGAATATGCATTTTTAGCTGTGCACAATACCAGCACATAATTAGTATGCAGTCTCCAGTAACTATAACATCAAAGTGCAATGTATTACACAAGAGATTGTTTCTGTGCATGTAAAATGTCCTTTGAGCATCTGCATAGGAATTGTATATTTCTCTGCTCATCAGACCTCATACATTTTTTTCTTCTTTCTACACATATTGCAGGGGTGTATCACATTCATTAAGATAAACTATTAGATGGGAAAACATCTAATACAAACAATAAATAATTATGTTAAAGATATACAAGCAATACAAGGTATGGATAAAACTGGAATAAGCTTTGTGAAGTAACCATCATTCATAAAATGCATTTGAAGATTTTGCAGAATCATCCGGTTAGCAAAAACTAATGAGCAGTCTGACTAGATGTCAGAAATGATCTATATCAAATTAAATGAAATAAGAAAAAGACCAATGCAAGAGAACAGGGGAATCGATCATTTATAAAGGATGTGAGCCTTGAAAACAGTGGAAAAGGTGGAAGGTCCCCGCAAAAGAAAATCTTAACTGTCTAGAAAAATAAATCAAGGCTAGAGTGAGCTATTTACTTACTACAAGAAAATACCTTTTGTCTTGGGGTTTTACAACAAAAGAGAGTGAATACCAGGCAGCAGTACATGGGTACACCTGGGTAATAAGACACAATGGGGTGAGTAGCACAGATAGCACAGATGAACATTCTGGTATCATGAAGTGCACCGGCACACAGCAATGGGGAATTACCAGAAGTTTCTTTAGTACAGGATCATAGCACTATAAGTAACACAGGCTTCATGCACAAGCACAGTATGCATGTGTCCCCAGCCCCAGGATGAGTTGGGTATCAACACAGTGTGCAGAGCAAGTAGTAAATAAGAAAAAGCCATGCTAAATTACCTCATTAGCATGTGCCATGCTATGAGGCCTTTATTAATTCAGTATATAATGTGATCACCATGTTGTATGAGATCATGTTAAGATGAGAAGTTCTGGAATCATGAACTTACAGGTTAAGACTTAGAATAGGCATACTGAAGGAAGACACCTGGCAATGTGCCCTGCATTGTACTCGGTGCCCATGGCAGAAGGCAGCAAATGGGACAGACGGAAAGTGATGTAAGTTGGTGTGGAAACGCACAACATTTGACATCACTATACAGCAAATGACATAAAAAATATGTATAGACTATTAGTTCTATTAAGGCAGCCCATGAACTCAGGTTAGCATCTGAAGCCATGGACAATTACAAATCCTTCTTTAGTTATGTTAGTCAAGACACAACATTCAAAAATGTAGAACTCATTAAATGACACAATTCACACAGACCCAATAGAAATTGCTAATATACTAGCAAAAAAAAAAAAAAAAAAATTATATATATATATATATTAGTGCAGATTTCACCCTGGCATGACAATTCAAAGCACTATGATTCTTGTATCTCTCAGCCTGTCCCTCCTCCATCATCATTAAAGAACATGTACTGACAGTGCTGTCCAAGACTAAGACCACTTCCTCCATGGGCTGTTTGTTAAACAGGAGTAAACATGCACTAGCTGAACCTCCTATAAACATTTAACCTGAAATATGTAACTGTGGTGATTTATTCTTTCACTTCACCCCAAACTAATACCAAAGGATTACACAGAAGGTGACTTTTGGGGTGGGGGGGCAGGCACTCATCTCAGATACAATTTACATGCCCTCATAAACAATTGTATTCTCAGTTTATGGCGGTTTAGAACATTAAGGCTTGGATGCAGTTTATTTCTTCCTAAAAAATAAAAAAAGACAGTGTCTTTCCTCAGACGTGAATTTTGTTCATAAATCCAAAAACAGGTTAGAAAAACCAGCAACACAGTCCAAGAAGAGTCAAATAACACTATTTATTCCACTGTTTAAAGCGCTTTTCATCAGGCTGATAGCAAACTTCTTCAGAAACAGTTACAGCAATAAAAAACCTTCCTTATAAGTAAGACAGGTGATCAGCATTCACCAATTGCATCACTTTGTTCTACTTAAGCAAACACACTAAAATTAAAGTGACAACTACTGATAACCAGTAATAAAACAACATTAAAATATATAAACACGTTAAAGTATGTAAACATGTTTACGACAGTGACCACAATGCACAAAGGTAAAAACATTAAAAGTTATTTTGTATAACCCAACCATTGACAGAAATAACATATGTTTTTAACAAAATGTGACTCATCTCTGCAAGCTCTTTAGTTTGAGAATGCTACTAATTGAGCATGAGTCATTCAACCCAGGAAAATTGTAGGCATTCAGCCTCACTTGCCAGGCTAATTCAAGTTTTCTTCAAGTTTGAGTGGTCTAGGGCCACCCCTACTGTCATACTTGGCTTGATCAATGATAATAAATTTAAAAGCATGTTCTTTATTAGAAATAGTGTGCTTAGCTAGCGCATTCTCCAGTTTACATTTATTCATAGCATATTGGTGTTCATAAATTCTGTCACGGAGCCTCCGCTCCGTCTTTCCTATATAGAAAGCAGGACAGAATGTACACCTAGCCAAGTAAACTACAAAAGACAAATTACAGTTGAATCTGCCTTTCAATTTATAAGTTGTACCATTAACCTTAAATGAATTAGTGACTTCTACAAGTTTACAATAGTTGCAATTTTGACATTTATTCATCCCAGTGTTCCATACTACTGGGGTGTATTGCTGTTCTAAGAGAGTTTTAAGGTTCTTCCCTCTTCTAAATGTCACTCTAGGGGTCTCACCTACTTTAATGTAAATGTTAGGGTACATCTTAAACAGGTCCCAATTTTTCTGTAATATGTCCAAACATGAGTAACTATGTGAACTGAATGTAGTGATGAAGGACAATGTGACATTCTTGTCCACACTAACCAATGCTCTACTAGTGGTGTCTGAATATTTTTCCACTACATTGTGCATACTAGGTGGTGTCAGTAGGGTGTCAGTAGTGAATTTTGTTCAGGTCATCATTAAATCAAAAGTTGTGGAAATAAGCTCTAAAATTCACCTCAGAGCATTGAAACCCACTGATTCTGGGGGAGACCCTGGACCCCAAGCTTAATTTTTTTCCTGCACAGTTATTAGAGTGCTGTCTTTGCCAGTTAGGATGTGTTGAAAGGATGCAGGAAAATAATGCAAAAAAAAGCTGGTACAGTAAAACAAAATGTTAGGAAGCATGATAAAAGTAATCTCGACTGTGCGGGGGAGTCCACAATAGGGAAAAGGGGAGGCAATGCTGCATATTCTAGAGGAACAGCAGAGAGTGGAGTGGGGATGCCATGGAAGTCCATATCATTTGTTTGCCCCTGCAAATTACTGTACATAGTATTTAAAATTGGTTCTTTTGGTCTTGCCTTTTTAAAAACATTATGACCACCCCAAGAGAATAGGCTTGTTCATGTCATACAGGAGGTGAAACTTACTTGTCAGGAAATGGCAGTATGCAAAGGTGGCAACCTTGCATTCCAAAAATCTAAAGAAATCTACAATGTCCCTTAACTGTTCCATAGAAGACCTTAATCTTCTGCGACAAGTAGGTTTACAGAAATATGTAAAACAACTTGTAGATTTTTTTTCTTAAAAGTAGCACATAAGCAAGCTAAATTCATACCTAAAGATACTAGTCACTTGATCATTGTTGTTTGTAACAGCACTACAGATGTGGAAATTTTGGCAAATTCCATCTCCAGCTTCTGCTCATCAGGAGAAGCAGAATAATCTCAACCAGTCCATTTGTATGATATCTAATGGATTTGCCTGTATTTGTCCATGTCAAGACAATTTTTGATACTCATTTTATAACTGCGGTATTGGGAAGGGCCGTCTTGTCCTTTAACCACTGACAATTTATCTGCTCACACGCAAGTGTGCTAACTTTTGAGATAATGACACCAACATGGTTCACAGACTCATTCATAGACAGTTACTAGGTATACAGTCTAGGACAGGCATGGGCAAACTACGGCCCGGGGGCCACATGCGGCCCGTTAAATGTTTTGATTCGGCCCGCCAAACTTGAAAAAATTTAATAAATTAACCTTGTTAATGTTTTATTTCCCCTGCAATTCTGATGTTTCCTCACTAGATGGCGCACTCTAGATATATTGGCTTTGTTGAGGTGAAGCGTAGGCCTATTACCCCACGTTTGCACTTTACCCTTTGACCCACCGCCCCTCTATGAAGATGAGCGGACCCAAGAAAAGGAAAGTGGACAGAGAATGTCGAGTGTTCAATAAGATGTGGACAACTAAATATTTTTTTCACTGAACACCGATCATCTGCTGTTTGCCTGATATGCCAAGAAACTGTGGTGTTTTTTAAAGAGTATAATATTAGCCGTCACTTTGCCACAAAGCACGCTAGCAAGCTCTCAACAAAAGAACGGGAAGCTGCTGCTGAGAAGTTGGCAGCTAATTTGAAGGCTCAGCAAAGTTTTTTTCACCGTCAAACTGCCATTCAAGAGTCAAGTACCAAGGCCAGTTTTATGCTTTCTTCATTTTCATTGGAAATTAAAGCACATGTTTTCTCCATATCCCAAGATGTGTATTTTTCCCCCAATGAGGTGATGTTTTCAAAGCATGCCATCTATCTGCTCCTGTTCCGGCCCCTTTGTCAAATGTTAGAACTCAATGTGGCCCACGAATCAAAAAGTTTGCCCACCCCTGGTCTAGGACATCATTAAGGAGTCTAGCTCAATTTCCCCACTGCCTGGTTAAGTGCTCTCCTCAGAGTCAAAACATCAGCAAATGGAGGCTAACAGAACTACATCCTGTGCCACAGGAAGCAGTTCATAGAGTTAATCTTCTACACAAACCACCAGACTAAAATTAATCCAATTACTTGGGCTGGAAATAGAACCCAAAGCTTCTGATGATCTACCATCATAGATTAGTGTGCTATCTGTTAAGCCAGTGAAATAGAAGGTATACAAATTCATTCATCAAAACATTTTACTTTATGTTCATTACACAATGTGAAAAGGGACATCATTGTTTTTATTCTAGATAGATCATAATTTATCAATGACTACACTTGGTATGAAGTTTATTAGTTTGTTACATGATTTGCAATGACAGGTATAGTAATTGGGAATGCTCAAACAACCCTTTAAATTAAGAGAATATTTGGCAATGATTTGTTTTTATGAAAGTAGTGCATGCCAGCAGTGAGTAGCAATTCTAAATGGAACACATTCACATCTAAATGGAACACGTTCACATCCACAACATTCACTAAAAACATTATCACATGGAAAATATTTGTGGACAACAAAGAAGTTTTAGAATTATCTGCAGAAATAATGTAAAGCCTACAAGCTAGGAATTAAGAAATGGAAGGGTTGTGGCAAATTTTCTTAAAAGCATGTTCAAGACGAAGAGAAATATTACTTAACGACATGCATTAGCAGCCTTTCACACCTTAAAAAACTAAAAAAGTGATAAAATGGTGCTGTGCCTTGCTGCATTTCGTTAACATTTTTTAAATAGAAGGCATATTGTAGAAACAGTAGCATATATATTAATGACTTAGTCACTTAAAATATTTTTCCAAATCTATGATAATTATTTAGAGGTAAGAAAACTATTCAGATAAACCCGTTCTGTGTTACTTAAAACCTAGATCATTACAAATGGGAACATTTAGCTTACACTGGCAAAGTGCTGTATAATATTGTTCCAAATATATACTACAATAAGAGTGATAAGTGAACCAATAATGTTTTTTTAGCCAGTGCCTTGGCACGCAGGTATAAAGCTCGACTGTGACCCTACTGACCCAAGAGAAAGGAGAGATCTAGAATGGGTCTCCAACAGCCCTCTTTTCTGGGAACCAAGAACATTCTTGAGTAAATCCTTTGCCCCTATGGGACAGATGAACTGGTTGAATAGTGCCTTGAGCCAAAAGGTCCTGAAGAGGATGAAAATAAGGGAGATGGCAAATGGAGCTGCTGCATCCTTGAAAAAGAAGGAAGGGATTTCCAAGTCATGAAGCAACCATTTTGGATGACTGGAGGAATCCAAGAATATGTGGTGATGTGTTGCTAAACTGGAAAGGATAGAGTTAACCTGTGATAAAGCAAATCCTGACCAAGGGACAGAGAAGGGTGAATGTCAGATACAGGCAGACTTGTCAGGAAAGGAAGACATCTGTCCCACAGAATCCTGAGCAGGTTTCTCAGAAGATACTCTTTTAGAAGATCTTTTAACCTTCAAGGTTGTTTAGGATGCCTAAACACAAAGGGAGCCTTAGAAGGCTAGTTCTTTTCAAACTTATGGTACAGGGGAGAGAAATGTTTGTTTAAGGTCCTACATAACCTTTCCTTTATCTTGTAAGGTTTTAAAGAGGTCTGCAGTAGCAGATCCAAACAGATTCTAAATATCCAAGGTAGAGTCTAACAACATGGTCTTAATATCTTCAGGGAGAGACTGCAATGAAACAGGAATACCTCGCGATAACAAACCTCGATGCAGTCACCCTATAAGAAATATCAGCAGCATCATAGCTGCATTTAGTGAGCAACCTGTGAAGTAGAACCCAATAAAAAATGTCAGAGGACTTACCACCCGAGTCAGGCATGTCGGCCAATGCACCCTCCCATACTGGGACAGTAGAGCCATAACATACCTGGTCATATGGGTTCTGGTAGTTTATGGCCGTGAAAGCTAAGGTGGAAGAGGTATACACCTTATTACCATACCTGTTTGTAGCCCTACTATCCTTATCAGAACCTGAAAGTTTGGAGGAAGGAATCAGCTTAGAAGGTTTATCAGCAGAAAGAAAAATCACTGATGGATCAGAAGAAAGATTCTTGTACAGGAATTTTTAAGCCTCAGGGACTTTGTAAAACATGTCAGATTTTTTAGGAGCAGAGGGCTGAGAATTTGGAGCCTGTGAAGCACAAGTAAACGTATCCAGGTAGGCTTCCAAAACAGGGGCACTACAGAAGACCTAGGAGAATTCATCTTTAAGAAGGTCACAATATCTTTCCTGGACCTCTGACATTTCAGAACTCTCCCACTGGAAATGCTCCATCATTTTGCTAATTACGATGTAACTAGTACAAAATGGATACCAACTTGGGTGGTCTTGAATTACAAGCATATTTTAGATCGGAATACAAATCCTAAAGCATTACCCTTTTTGGGTAAAAATAGTTTGATAAAGTATGGGATTATGGACCACCTAAAAACATATGTGTTATCTTTGCAAAATTTATTTCAATCAGTAGACTTGTTGCAATATATGATGGTTTTTCAACCTTTCCATAGGAATCCCAATTTTAAACTAAATAATCAGTTGATTGATCTTTGTAAATTCCCATTAATAGTTAATTTGACTCTGATTGATGTTTTTAATAAATTTAATTTATCGGCTTCACAAGTTAGACAGGAATTGAACCTACCTAAGAGTTATATTGTTATAATGAGACAAATCAGAGAACTTGCTCTGAGTCATTTTGAAAACTTTAAACATGTAGCCGGAATTGTGGATAAATGCTCTGAATTGTGGCAGGCTCTCCAACAGGAGGTCAAATTTATAACTAGTACAAATAAATTAATTAAAGATTTAAAATTCCAGGATAAAATTCTGTTGTCAGGGTATTGGGTAAACAAAATGACAGTAGCAGATAATCAGGTATTAAAAGCAATTGATTTAACAATAAAATCGGTCTTTTTTCAAAAGTTGATGTATACGCAGTTGATGATTTGGAATAATGCATATTATACATGTCTTAGGTTACATAAATTCAATCCTAGGAATTCTCCAACTTGTCCATATTGCACAAATCAAACAGCGGATCTTCTTCATATGTTCTGGAGCTGCAAGTGTATATATAAACTCTGGAACTCTCTTAGAACACAACTACAAAAGATGGGCTATCAAAGTTCAACGTTATCATGGGAATTTATGATTCTGCATATTCCTCCAAGAGAGCTCTCTAGATCACAAACTATAATATGTATGAATATTTTTTTGCTGATGAAGTTGTATATAGCTACAAATTGGTTAGAACCAGACAAGACATCATGGGATAATTTTAAGCTTGTGGCTATAAAGCATATATTAGCACATAAATTACTCCTGAAACAAAGTAACAAAAATATTAATAACCCGAAAATATGGGAAAAGGTTTTTAATATTATATTAGCATAATATTGTTATTAGGAATATATTAAAGTTTGGATGTATATCTGGAGGAAACAATGTTTTGGAACTGTGTATGATATGTATGGACGCAAATTACTTCTACAAATGTTTTGGCTTTGTTTTTTTTCCCTGGTGTTTTCTTTTTTGGAATAATGATGATTTTCATATGGAAGCATTTCGTGTAGATATTGTATATAGTTTTGATAGTAGTAGTAGTGAATTATGTGTGTGAATTCTTATTGTATATGGAAAATATATATCAATAAAAATTTATTATGGAAAAAAAAAGGAAATGCTCCATCATTTTAACAATGGTACCCTCAAAGGATAATTCATCAACAGGGGAATTGGGAGAGAGAGACAGAATCATCCTCATATGATCCTAAGGAAAGAGGGTAACGGATATGGGAAGAGTAAGCGAGGGACTCTTCCCCAAAATCTAGCTCTTCCTTCTCTTCAGAAGAATAGATGCTTGAAGCCCCTTGGAAGGAGTGAAATTGAACTCAACAGGTGAAAGCACATGCAAACTCTGAGGGGGTTTTAAGGCTATGAGGGCCTTAAAAGGACCTTGACTGAAATCCTGCCATTATTCATGGTATTCATTAGCAAATGGGAGCATATGACCAGGTCTTTTGCTTCTTCTTAAGAGAAACCTCAGCCCTAACAAGCCTAGGAGGCTGTGAACCCTGCAAGACCTCAATAAGAGAACCAGGAACTTCCTCACTTACTAAAATTTGGAGAATTTAGATATGACGTGTCAGAAGAAAAAATTAAAACGAGTCGCATCTGCCTCAGGCGATGAAATTTCCTTTATTAGCAGCTAACCAGATTACACAGCATGTTGGCCAAGATGTCCGGTCTGGACTGATCTGATCTCCTCTGATCTGATCAACTTGTTTACTGACATCAACTTTTATACTGCAAGCAAAACAACTTTTTGTTACATTTCTGACCGTTGACAGTTGGCTATGAAAAACATAGGAAAAACATGTTTATCACAAATTACCTCAAACCCACAGCTAGTACAGAATGTTCAAGAAGTACAAAATGTTCAATTCAACAATGGTAGCTCAAATTTTCCAGGACACACAGCCTGCCCTAGTAAATTAACTCTTACTTGGCCGTGCGTCCTTATCCCAGGCTTCACTGAGCTATAACCAAATCTCTTTATTCTGAAATACAGAAAACAGATATCATTCAGGTTCATAAGCAATGCTGCATTTTGTTCACAGATGAGGCCCATCTTTGATAGGCATATCCCAACAAATAACATGTTCACTTTGCAAGAACAGGAAAAAGACAAATAACAGTATGTTTTTAAAACGTTTTCTCTTAACAACATGCAGCACCCACTTCTCGTTAGTCTCAGAGAAAGTGTGGATAGCAAGCCCCATGTCAGCCTCAAAAACAGAGGGAGCAGGCATTGGAACCAGATGGTCATTGGTTTCTACATCCAACCCTATGAAGATGTCAGTCAGACATCGGCCAGAAGAAGTCCCTAAACATATCTCTTAGGACTTCATTTTCATAAGTGGCTGAACATCTGGTCAGGTGGAATCAGAAGCCATGTTTCCCTGAGATAGCAGCTTCAGATATTGGTCTTCCAAACACATGGATAAAGAGAATATATGGATGAGTGGTGTCTTGGGAACAAAGGTCTGGCAAATATCGCACTCAAAATAACAGAACTAGAAGGAAGGGTTCACAGTGGGGTACTTGTCTATCTTCAGCTAGGTAACTGAATCAACGCGATGAACAACTTGCAGACTAAATTCAAATCACAGCATTCTGACAGAAGTTCTGAAGATCTGGCACTCGTATGTCACGTATGTATCTTATATGGTGGACGTAGGACACGTCTGATATATGGCACTTGGAAGGGCCTAAGGCTTTGATATGCTGGTCAAACATATTACTGTCCTCTGCAGGATATCGATTTTGTAAGGAATACTGCAACAGTGGTAAGAAAGAACACTGAAGAGAGGATGAGAGGAGCTGGTGCAGGTGATCTGGGACAGTCAATGAGTCTGTTACAGGAGCCAACAAAAACAAAAAAAAAATGTTCTTTAGAGAAACTTTTTGTTGATTTGTAATAGTATACATATCTTGTATAGTTTGGCATTTTCTTGACTGTATAAATGAAGAGGAAACACTGTTTCTGCAATTTTCCCCATTTTCCACCCCAACCAGACCGTACCCCAAAGGGCAACGTGGTGGAAAAATGTGGTTTTGAAAACCCCAAGGAGCTTTCTCAGGCACACAGGGAGATGCCCCCTCTAGAGGCAGAGGAGGGGGCAGAGGTGGAAGACGCCGCCAGGCGGCAGAGGGGGTCCGCAACATCAAGGTGACAGGGAGACACTCCCTGGTAAACCTTTCCAGCACTCCTGAGAGGAGGCCCGACTGTCCTGCTCTGGAGGCAGTCGGAGGTCGCTTAGCTTTATACCCTCAGGCCTGGCAAAATGTAACTACAGACAAGTGGGTAAAAAGCGTGGTTACCAGAGGTTACAACATACCCTTTCTATCCCATCCCATTCCAAAGAAAAGACTCCCAGATGTACCGCCCCATCTGCGAGAGCCAGCAGCTATAGAAATTTCAAAGCTGCTAGAAAAAAGAGTCATCCAACCAGTCCCAGCGGACCAGCAAGGATTCGGGACTTACTCAAGGTTCTTTTTAGTTCCAAAGAAAACAGGGGACTGGAGGCCCATCCTGGACCTAAGCTACCTCAATACCTTCGTCAGGAAAGAAAAGTTCCGAATGGTCACGCTTCAATCGATCCTTCCATTCTTACAGAAGGACGACTGGATGTGCTCAATAGATCTAGAAGATGCATACTACCACATCAAAATGGCCAGGGCATCCAGAGATCATTTGCGCTTCCGGCTGGGGGCCAGTCACTTTCAATTTCGAGCCCTGCCCTTTGGTCTGACCTCAGCCCCCAGGGTCTTCACCAAATGCAAGGATTCCAGGTGTTTCCGTATCTGGATGACTGGCTCCTTTCTGCCACCACCCAGCGTCAACTATTACAGGCCAGAGACTTTACTCTTCAACTGTGTGTTCACCTAGGAATTTCCGTGAACTTCGGAAAATCCTTGCTTCAGCCATCACAAAATATTTTGTTCATAGGAGCAGAATTAAACACACGTCAGTTAATTCTAAGACTTCCCCTGGAAAGGATACTATCACTTCAGACTCACATACGTCTTCTACTTTTGTCAAGGAAATCTCCAGCAAAACTGGTACTGAAGGTTTTGGGACTCATGTCAGCCTCCCTTATTGCAATACCCTTGGGAAGGCTGCACATGAGAGTCCTTCAATGGCTACTGTTTGCACAATGGTCGTTTCAACAACTACCTCTAACACACGAGATTCTTATAACGAAAACATGCAAGACACATCTAAACTGGTGGCTTCAAACGTGCAACCTTTCCAAGGGGAGACCATTTGTGCTACCGCCTACAGTTACGGTGACCACGGACGCTTCCCTGATAGGGTGGGGGGGCATCTTTCAGGGACAGACAGTCCAAGGCGAATGGACCAATTTGGAGTACAATCTGCACATCAATGTTCTAGAGTTGAGGGCAGTGTTTCTAGCGTTGCAACACTTTGCTCCCCTTCTTCCTCTAGGAGCTATTGCAGTTCAGACGGACAACATGTCGGTAGTCTGGTACATAAACAAGCAAGGGGGAACCAAGTCCTATCAGCTATGCAGAGAGGCCATGAGAATCTGGCAGTGGGCGGAGTCCACGGGTCGCTTTCTAATAGCAATGCACATCCCGGGGTCATCCAACGTCATAGCCGACAGGCTGAGCAGAGCAATTCTGTTACCGCACGAGTGGTCCCTAAAACAGTCAGTGGCGAAAAGGATTTTTCGCATGTGGGGCCAGCCTTCCTGCGATCTGTTTGCATCTCCAATGAACGCCAAATGCAGGAGCTACTTTGCCCTATTACCCCCTCCAGGGAAAGTCCCCAGGGACGCACTGATTCACGATTGGCCCCCGGGACTCCTTTTCGCATTTCCTCCATTTCCCCTGATATCAACGTTTCTCCAGAAAGCCAGAAACCTTCACAGGACAATAATCCTCATTGCCCCATTCTGGCCTCGTCAAATTTGGTTTCCCTTCCTGAAGACACACTGCATTCGGGAACCCTGGATTCTGGACCCAGAGCCAGATCTGTTGACTCACTCGTCAGGGGCTCCCCATCCCGTGCTCCGGTCCCTCCATCTAGCAGCTTGGCTGCTCCAGTTCCCAACTTAGCCAGGTCTGATCTTCTTTCGCCAGCAGTTCGGAATATATTGATGGCTTCTCATAAAGCTTCCACTACTAAAACATATTCTAGTAAATGGAAGCGATTTGTATTCTGGGCAAATACACAGCAAGTGGATCCTTTTATAGCTCCTTTGAATAAAATATTAGAGTTTTTAACGGACTTATTCCATCAGGGTGCTTCTCCTGCTACACTAAGGGTTCAATTGGCTGCCATTTCAAATTTCCATGTGGAAGAATGTGGGGCTCCTGTTATGGCCCACAGACTTTGCAAAGCCTTTTTAAAAGGGGTTTTTCACATTAGACCACCAGTCAGATCTCCTACGTCACCTTGGAGTCTAAACTTGTTGTTATCTAAATTAATGTTGCCCCCCTTTGAACCTGCCTCTTCTTGCCCATTAAAATTTTTGTCCTGGAAGACTCTCTCTTTGGTAGCCATTACTTCCGCTAGGCGAGTATCTGAACTTCAGGCTCTCTCCATCAAGCACCCTTATTTGATCTTTCACTCTGACAGAGTTTCTCTTGAACCAATTCATCCTTCCTCCTAAAGTGTGTTCTATTAACAATATTAATCAGTCCATTGAATTACCCACTTTCTTCAAAAATCACTCCAACAAAATGGAGTATATGTTGCACAAATTAGATGTTCACAGACAACTAAGATTTTATTTGGATAGAACAAAAGATCACAGAAAAACTGATCAACTCTTTGTGGCTTTTGCTGATAGCAGGAAAGGACTAGCAGTTACCAAAAGAACTCTTTCTAAGTGGTTAACGGATTGTATAATCTATGTCTACGATTCTTCAAATCAGACTCTTTTGCACAAACCCAAAGGACATTCCACAAGGTCAGTGTCTACATCTTTGGCTCATGCAGCCCGCCTACCACTGGACGCTATTTGTGCGGCTGCTACTTGGTCTAAGCCACATACATTCATTTCTCACTATAAGGTAGACAAGGCTTCTAGGGACAGGGCAACCTTTGGTTCCACTGTGCTCAAGAACGTCCTTCCGTGAGTTCCTCAGGAACAAGGAGCTAGGGACGCTACCCATGTGTAAGAACAAACGGCGAGATTGAACACTATCACATATAGAAGTTATGTCCTTACCATAACGTTCCATGTGGAGTGTTCATCTCGCCTTTGTTCTTACATTCCCACCCTCCCGCCCTTAGGAAGAACGTTCTTTTGATGCCTGGCCAGGAGCATCCTGCTGCTGCTGCAAATATTGTGTACATAGTTGGCATATATATATATATATATGTCTATTTGTCTTTCTATATATAGTTATGTATAGATTCTTTCTGTGCATATGTGATGTAAGCATGAATGTGCTCTCTCTGGAGATTGGTTTGCTTGCAAACTAGATCTGAGGTAAAGGCAGAGGGGGATTGTGGGTATTAGATTGTCTCGAGCTTCTTCTCGATGCAGAGCTTGCAAGAGGCCGGCACGGAGCCGAGGATCGGCTCCGAACCCATGTGTAAGAACAAAGGCGAGATGAACACTCCACATGGAACGTTATGGTAAGGACATAACTTCTATTTATACACTATTTTAGATTTATAGATGACTTGATTTTTCTGTGCAAAGGAGGTAAAAATGATAGTGAAAATTTTATACAAGATATACAAAAGAATAGGTTTAATATTAAATTTGATGGAATACAGTGTGGAGATAATGTTTCTTTTTTAGATGTTAATCTAAAGGGGCTCATAGGAGAATATATAGTCACTGGAATACATAGAAAATTTAACTGTATAAATCAATTCTTGATGGGCACTAGTTGCCATCCGAATCATGTATTAGAAGCTATACCATATAGTGAATTATTAAGGATCTCCAGAATATGTAATAATGAAGAAGAATTTTTAAAGGAAGTTAATGATACCACAGAAATGTTTATGAATAGAAAATATAACATGTAAGTGGTAAAGAAAAGTAGGGATGAAATATTTCAAAAAAGATATAACAATAGATTTCAGGTAAAAAAGATAAGTAATATGATGTATAGTAAAGAATATAGAGATACTGATAATATTTTCATGGTGTCTACATATAACATCTGTAGTGATGACATTAAAAGATGTATATCATATTTTTGGAGATTCCTACAAAATTTTAAAGAATTAAGAGAGATGACTAATAAAAAATTATTGTTTAGTTATCGAAGAGGGAGGAACATAAGAGACATATTAGTACATACTAAATTTAAATTACCCACACAAGATGTAGGTAGGACAATAAGAAGTATAGGCACCACATCTTGTGGGAAATGTAAAGTTTGTGTTCATGTAGATAGTGTTTTTCCCTATATAAATGGGATAAGCTTCAAACCTACAGGTTCTTTTAATTGTGTCACAGAACAAGTCATTTATATTATTAAGTGTGGATGTAAAAAATTTTACATAGGACAGACGAAAAGAATGTTTAAAGTTAGAATCATGGAGCATTTGAGAGATATTAAAAACAACAAGTTAGAGAGCCCTTTGGCTCAACACTTTGTAAAATACCATAATTCTGACATTACTAGTTTTAGGGTGTCTATTTTAGAACATATTATTAGAAAGGAAGCTAGTGAGGAAAGAATAAAAAACTTACTTTTAAAGAAAGAATTAATTTTCATTTTAAAATATCAAACATTAATGCCAAAAGGGTTGAATACTGACTGTTGCTGGAAGAGTGTGATATAAACATATTATTTTTTAATTGGATTCTTAATTGTTTAATGGACGCTTAATTGCATAATGAGTTAATATGTATGTGTATAAATGCTGAATGGAAGTGTATTGTTAGTTACTCCTTGAAGGCTTTGTAAAGCCGAGGCGCTAGAGAAGAGAATCTACAGAGAATAAACTGATTTGGTGAACTGGCTGTTGTTTTATTCGAATATTTGTGCAGTGGGGTCTGTTCGAGCTGAAGAGCTGGTGTTGTGAGTGTCATTAAAGTACATGCCTTTTAAAGTAATCCCTGCTGTCTAGTGGTCACCCTACCCAGGGTTGTAGACTACATAGATTAGTCCGAGTGCATGGAGGTAAGACAGCCACCCCAACACACACACACACACACACACACACACACACACACACACACACACACACACACACACACACACACACACACACAGCCCCCTACTCACCTGATTGCACTTATCCAGTCACACACACACACAAACTCACTCACTCATACGTGCAGCCCCTTGTATACACTCACTCTCAGCCCTTCCAACCTTACCTCACCACTAAACTCCTTTGGCCATGTTCACTACAGTGACATGATAGGAGTAGCCATGCTAATCTACACAGCCAAGCAAGTCTATAAACTGCTCAGTGAGTATGAGGGAGGAAGCACATGACTAATTAGCAGATGCCTCTCCCCAAACTACATTATTAGCATACAGCATGAATTGACCACAGATACATTCTGATGCGATGCTGCAACTTTGTCCTAGAGCACTGTATTGGGACAGTTTCTGAATTCCAAAAGATGACTGTGAGGTTTACATCTCACTGTAACCTTTATAAATTCACCCCATGATCTACATTGTGTAGCCCTCCCTTCATATCATTTTACACGTAGTCACCATTGGCATTATTTCCCAGAAGCTCAATGTTCATTTAGGAGACCAAGCAGCATTTCTCTTCTCACTGCATATTTCCCAGTGTTTAAGTAGCAACTGCCTCATGTTCCCTTTGTTTGGGCTCTTTTTCTGCAACTCTTCTTCAAATTCGAGAATATCCAACATTCATTCGGTTTTTGAAATGCCACAGACTGCCTCATCACAATTTAATGACTGCAGCAAACACTATAGCCTGTCCATCACCAACTGAACTTAAGTAGTCAACTGCATCCCTATTGGAAAAAACACTTTCAGTACTGCTGAAAATAGCACGTCTCAGTTTACACAATCAACATTCTTGTGGCAGCTAAGATCTCTACCCACTGCTGCATGTTTGTAACAAAGAAATCACGATCCACATTTGCAGATCTTCCCCAAATGTATCAGGTCAAAGATGTGACAGGGTTTGCTTTTTCTTGCACCATGTCACAAACTGAATCAAAATCACTCTGCCAACCATAAGCCCTATCAGCCACTTAAGATGTTAATCTACAGGCCTTTTTGATACAACAAGATCATAGAAAAGCCATTGTACTACACCCTCATGGTTTTCAGAAACTTCTATCAAATTCTTCTTCTCCATCTAAAATCTGAAGTCAGGCACAAATATCTTCACCCTGCTTTATCTTCCAACATAAACAGCTTATGTCCTGTATAAATTATCAGAACGCTTGGTTCTACACACTGGTTTTGTGTATCTACTACTCTTTGCTGGAAAGACGTCATGGCAACATACACACTCGGTCTGCTCCTAAAATATCTCCCATTTTTCACTTTCCACAAATCTGAACTTATTGTTCCAGTAAGAACACACCATTATAACTCTGCTAAAAAAAAAAAAAAAAAAAAAAAAAACTGCATCAAAAACATGCTTTAATACTAAAAATAAACTTCTATTTATGATACTTGAAAGATATGTTGAAGGTAGGGTTGCCAGCTGTCCGGTTTTTGACCGGAATGTCCGGTATTCTGACAAATTGTCCGGTTACAAATTTCATTCAAAACAGGACATGTGAAGTCTGGTTTTTGAATGAGCCAACATTAGGGACACCTTGTGGGGTAAACATAGAAGCGAATTTTGTCCTTTTGCATAGGCGGCAGAACCATAGAGCGAGGGGGAGTGGGCTTTTACAGCTGAAACCTGCAAGACTTGTAATGTTTTAGGACCCAACAGAGGACTCATGCATGTGCATGCACCATGATCAGACGCAAACGTGAATTTTAAAAAGTACGCGGGTTCCCTATCAACACTAAGCCTGCTATCAAGGTCATCCACCCATGGTAGGCAAACTCCATTTTATGTCATAAAGCCTGTAAGCAGCTCCGTTTTTTCTGAAGGCAAGCAGGGTCTGTTTTCTGAAGTGTGTGGCTGTGTAATACTCGTGAGGAATATTATCTTTATTGTCGCACGAAAAAGTTGTGGTTCGGTGATGTTACTACCCTCCAATGTGGCTAGGCTTGTCATAGCTACGTATGTAGCAGTTCAATGTGAGAAAAGAGATCATTGTCATTATTTTATTGGTTTGGTGGTGCTGAATGTAAATATGAAGTAAGCAGACAACCATTTAACCTAACGTGTCTGAAACTGCTCTTTTAGACTTCTGATCATACAGACCGGATGACTGTTTTCTGCTTGTAAGTGTCAGTCAGGAATTTTTATGTAGTTGGTCAGTTTGAAAATAATTTGCTTGCTTTTGTATTATTCCGGGTATGCATTTGTCATAATACAGTCTCCATGCACTCGGAGGCTTATACTGTCTGGTCTTAGCATACAGTAGAGAGATGTTTTGCTTACATCTGTACTCCTTTCCATACATGCAATTTCATCTTCTTCTGCACGTTTTGCACACTTTTTATTTATGTTAGCTTACTGTCGATCTTTGCATATTTGTATAGATTAAGAATGCATTGTGTTATTACGTATGCTTAATGCCCATTGTTGAAGAAGCATGTCTTTTGCTGGTTGTGATGTACCTAAAGCAATGCAACTGTTGCGTTTAACAATGAACTGGCTTTTGCTGTGATTGCAATGTGTGATTTGATCTTCAGAGGCAGTAATCAAAAGTTGTATGCCATTTGCTGTTGCTGTGCTACCGATTAAAGTCGGTGTCATTTGTGTGGGTGGGTTTAACTTTATCATGATACGGCAAATACAGTAGAAGGGACTCCTTCTTTGATGATCTGAGAGTTCTTGCAGATTACAACTGTTTTGCGGCAGCTTTAGACACTGCAGTATTGTAGTATTCGGGCTGGTAATGTGGTTGTTGTACTGTAGGGGCGCTGTGGGGAATTCAGCATGTACTGTTGGTTCTGTATTCTCTGGTAACTTGTTGCTTCTGGTGGTTAGATGACTTGCAGAAGTTGTGTGAAGAAGCATGGGTGCGCACCTGGAGGCTCTTAATAAAGAAAGGCCTTACAACTCTATAAACCGCGTGGTCTCCTTCCTTACCACGATATAACATATTGGCGACGAGGATATGGGATGCCTCCGAGTCCGCTGCGAGTAAACTGGTGGGCTGCAGTTCATGTCGGATGACGAAGAGACGGGGCCTACTGGAGTGATGTCTGGTTCCATGTTGGGGTCACTAGTTGCATACGACTGTCAGACACAGACCTGGGAGGAGTATTGCGAAGTGTTGGAACATTTTTTTGAGGCAAACCAGATAATGGAAGTGGGTCGGAAGCGAGCCATATTGCTAAGCTCGGTGGGCAGTAAGACGTACAGTCTGATGAGGAACTTATTGAGTCCGGATAAACCGGGGGACAAATCGTTCACAGAGTTGACGAGTTTACTTCAGTCACATTATATCCCGAAGCCGAGTGCAATAGTCCAGAGGTTCAAGTTAAATTCAAGGACTAGAATGGCTAATGAAACGGTAATGGAGTATGTCGCAGTGTTGAGGGAACTGGCACAACATTGTGATTATGGGGACAGACTGACCGAAATGCTACAAGATAGGCTCGTATGTGGCATTGCAGATGACTGCATACAACGCAGATTGTTAGCGGAGCCTGACTTGTCGTTTGAAAAGGCTTTGAAGTTGGCACAGGCCATAGAGACAGCGACTAAAGACATTCGTGATTTACAACAGAAAACCACGGAAGGGGTTGGAAGCAGGAGTGCGACCCCACTGCCGGTGCATAAAGTGGTTATGGAGCATAATTCACAAGGGAAGTCTGGTCAGTATGCTTGTTACAGGTGTGGAGGTGAACATCTGTCACGGAACTGTTGTTTTTTAACTGTAAAATGTCATGCTTGTGGGAAAAAGGGCCATGTAAAGAAAATGTGCCGCTCAATACCCTCTCGGGAGCAGCCGAAAAAGGGGGAGGAAAAAAGCAGTATGATGGAAAGGAAGGGAAACCGAAAAATAAAACGGCAGTATGCACACCACATGCGTGAAGTTACAGATCAACCAACCAGGGAAGCTGAAGAAGTGTTCATAATGTTTAACGTGAAAGAGGCCAGGTGGGAAAGAGTTGATCCCATTAAAACCCAGTTGGACTTAAATGGTAAAATGGTGCAGTTTGAAGTGGATACGGGGTGTAGTGTCACAGTTCTGTCAAAGGCTGAGTATGGGAAGTTATGGCCCAGAGAAGCTCGTAAGCTGCAGGACTGTTCAGTGACTTTGAAAACCTACACGGGTGAAATAGTTCCCACGTTGGGAATGGTGAAAATGAAGGTAAAATATAAAGACCAAGTCAAAGAGTTGCCAGTCATGGTGGTAGCAGGTAAGGGACCAAACCTGCTAGGCCGGGTGTGGTTAAAGGAGCTAAACATGGACTGCCTACAGCTCCATAAGGTAGAACAGCCGGGCCTGACCTTGCAAGAGGTGCTAGAGAATAATGAAGAAGTATTCAAAGAGGAACTGGGGACCTGGAGGGGTCCACCAGCAAAGATACACGTGAAAGAAAACGTAACGCCAAGATTTTACAAACCCCGTCCTGTACCATATGCGATGAAGAAGAAAGTTGAATTTGAGTTAGAGAGACTCACTAAGCAAGGTATAATTGAACCAGTAAAGTTTGCGGAATGGGCCGAACCAATTGTTCCAGTATTAAAGCCAGATGGTACTGTACGCATCTGTGGTGACTACAAGTTAACAGTGAACCAAATCTCGAAGCTGGAGCAGTATCCCTTGCCAAAGGTGGAGGATGTGTTTGAAAAGTTGTCGGGAGGTGAAAGGTTTAGTAAACTGGACCTCAGTCAGGCATATCAACAAGTAGTGCTGGAAGAAGGGTCAAAGGCGTATGTTACCCTGAACACACACAAAGGTTTGTTCCAAGTCAATCGTTTACCTTTTGGGGTTTCCTCGAGTCCAACTATTTTCCAGAGAATAATGGAGGGACTGGTGGCAGGAATTCCAAAGGTGGCTGTGTATTTAGACGATATCCCGTTGACGGGAAGGAACATTCGAGAGCATCTGGAGACGCTGAATGAGGTGCTGAGACGACTGCGAGAGGCAGGTCTACGGGTGAAACGGAGTAAATGTGCTTTCATGGCAACGGAAGCAGAGTTCCTGGGCTACAAGGTGGATGCATCAGGCCTACACCCCCTGCCAAATAAAGTGGAAGCCATTCAACAGGCACCAGCACCCACAAATGTTACAGAACTGAAAGCCTATTTAGGCTTACTCAACTATTATAACAGGTTCCTGCCAAATCTGTCAACACTGTTAGCTCCTTTACATAAGCTATTAAGGAAGGAGGCTCAGTGGTCGTGGAAAAAGGAACAGGACAGAGCATTTGAACAGTCAAAGGAACTAATGCAATCTTCAGAGGTTTTGGTGCACTACGATAGTCACAAGGACTTAATTTTGTTATGTGATGCCTCACCCTATGGATTAGGGGCTGTGTTGGCACACCGGATGCCAGATGGACAAGAGAGACCTATTGGGTTCATGTCACGAACTTTGACACCAGCGGAGTCGAACTATTCCCAGATAGATAAAGAGGGTTTAGCTGTGATGTTTGGAATCAAGCGATTTCATAAATACCTCTATGGGAGGAAGTTTACTATTTGCACTGATCATAAGCCTTTGTTGTCATTATTCAACGAGATGAAGGCAGTGCCGCAGATGGTTTCTCCCCGCATTCTGAGATGGGCTGTAACGTTGAGAGCTTATGAATACGAGATTGTTTATAAGCCTGGAAAACACCATAGTAATGCAGACGCATTAAGTCGTTTGCCAATGCCAGGGCCTATCCAAGAAGAGGAAGCGGAGGACCGAGTTTTGATGATGGAAGACATAACATTGGTGTCTGCTAAGGAACTGAGAGTTTGGACACACAAAGACCCGGTGCTTGCTAGAGTGTTTCAGTGGGACCAGCAAGGCTGGCCAGTCCAACAAACGGATCCAGTTTTTCGACCTTATGAGGTGAGAAAAACAGAGCTGAGTGTGCAAGATGGATGCGTATTGTGGGGGGCACGAGTGATAATTCCGTCCCCAGGAAGACGGGCACTTTTACAGCAGTTGCACCAAGGTCATGTGGGCATTACCCGAATGAAGGCCTTAGCCCGAAGTTATTTCTGGTGGCCCAAGTTGGACCACGAGATTGAAGTCGTTGTGAATGAGTGTAAAACATGTCAACAACATCGCAACTTGCCGGTGGCGGCGCCACTACATCCATGGGAGTGGCCGAGTAGACCTTGGCAGAGACTTCATATAGATTATGCAGGACCATTCATGGGGCCATGTTTTTGATAATCATGGATGCTCATTCAAATGGATGGATGCCTATCAAGTCAAGACACCCACTTCTCGTTACCATTGAATGCTTGAGGAGGAGTTTCAGTAGTCAAGGACTGCCTGAGACTATTGTATCCGATAATGCTTCATGTTTCACGAGTGAAGAGTTCAAGGGTTTTCTGAGAAAAAATGGAATCGTACATATCACATCAGCACCCTACCATGCAGCTACAAATGGTTGTGCTGAAAGAGCTGTTCAGACTTTTAAAGCCATGATGAAAAAGTCTGGGGAAGGAAGTTTAGCAGCAAAAGTATCAAGGGTGTTATTCAACTACCGTATTACACCACAGTCTACCACGGGTTTGTCACCTGCCGAGATGTTGCAAGGACGGAGATTAAGATCCACGCTAGATCTAGTGTATCCAAATGTCCGAGCTAAGGTGGAGGGGACCCAGTGGAGGCAAAAAGAATGTCATGATAGACGACGGAGAGAGAGAAGTTTTCTGGAAGGAGATGCAGTGATGACACGAAATTTCAGTTATGGACCTAAGTGGATTCCAGGGTTCATTGTCAAGAGCACAGGACCATTATCGTACCAGGTGAGATTGAATGGAGATTTCTTGGTAAGGAGACATGTAGACCAAATTCTACGAAGCGAACAGAAGAAGGAGGCCGTGGAACTGCTAGCCTCAGAACTACCGTTAAGTTCGGAACCAGGGCTCGCAGTGGCAGGAGGATCGCAAATTGAGGGAGACCGCCAGAACGTGGAAGGAGAGGTTTCTGAAGATCCAACCGTTCCAGGGAAGGACACACCGATACCTGAAGTGGTAAAAGTGACACCGGAGTCACCTAAGGTGGTACCACTGCACCGTTCTAAGCGTGTGCTGGTTAAACCTAGTTACTTGAAGGACTATCAATGTTAACAAAAGTGCATGTATAGATTACCAGCCTTAAAAAAATAGTAGATGGTATGGTAACCAGTTAATAACTAGCCTGTTATATACAAGTAAATGATTAAATGCATTGTGGAACTTGTTCCCTAGTTTTGCTTATGTAAGACAGTATGTCTTAGCTTAAAAGGGGAGGAATGTAGTATTCGGGCTGGTAATGTGGTTGTTGTACTGTAGGGGCACTGTGGGGAATTCAGCATGTACTGTTGGTTCTGTATTCTCTGGTAACTTGTTGCTTCTGGTGGTTAGATGACTTGCAGAAGTTGTGTGAAGAAGCATGGGTGCGCACCTGGAGGCTCTTAATAAAGAAAGGCCTTACAACTCTATAAACCGTGTGGTCTCCTTCCTTACCACGATATAACAAGTATATAGCTTCCTACAAGAGTACTGTGATGAACTGAAAGGCTGGCCACATGGGCATTAAGCACTGAGTGCATTCTAAAAATAGCTTTCTTGTGTTTATCCTTCCATTATGGTGTCTGAAACTAATGTGAAAGCACATTTGTGTCACAAAAGTGTACCTTTAACAATTGTCTATTACGGATGTCTGTTTGCATGTTTTTTTTTTTGCTTGTCGGAAAATGGTTGCTGATTTAGCAAGTCACAGCTTATCACAATAAGAGTAACCCACTAAGGGTGCGTTGAATAACTGAGGCTGTATTAGTTGTAGAGAGCAGATTTGAGAAATTCACACTGTATGCTGAATATTGTGGATTTACACTGATGCTTACTTAAGGTGCAGAATTCCAAGGATAACATGATTCTGGATGTAGGCTATAAGACTTCTATAAATAACACTCCACTCCACAGAAGTTACAGTAAGATCTGAGTTTATTTTACATTTATAGCAGTGTCTGCATTGGCAGTATTTTTAAACAGTAATATGTTGCTTGATTTATAGCATTTTGAGATGAAAATAAAAATGGAGTAGCTGTGATTGTTCTATGTAATTTTGCTGTTTAATGTTATTTTGAGTATGCAAGGATAGCATAAAGTGTTACAGTAATTCTATTGTAATTGTAGTGTGTTAAAAGTGGAATAGAATGTTATTTATAGTGTTTTCCTTTAGTACCACGGTGGTACAGCGGTAGCGTTGTTGCCTCACAGCAAGAGGTTCTCCTGTTCAATTCTCGGCTGGAGTGCCTTCTGTGTGGAGTCTGCATTTCCTCCCCACGGTCGAGTAGCTTCCGAAAGACATGCGTGAATGGGCATGCCCTCGCTGAAGGTTGGGCTTCGGGCTGGCAACTCGGCACCATAAAAATCTACTGCCAATCATTAGTGGACCGAAGTTCTGCTGTGGTGACCCCTAACCGGGAAAAGCCGAAAAGACAAACACTGTGTACTTCCTTCAGAAGACTTACAATCAAGCATTTAATTAAAATTCAGTTTTCAAGTTAATTTTTTGATTGTGTTTGTTTTTTCACTCACTGAAGATGTATCTGCTGTTATAGAACATGAGATTGCAAATTTAAAATTCCATAAAATGTGCTTAAAGGTTTAAAGGTCTAATCAGATTAAGAATTTGTACAAAAAAGGAAGTGCTCTACTTTTGACTAATCTGAATAAACAATGTAGTAGTGCATGATGGTGTTTATAATGTTTACCTTTGGAGTGGCAGTTTTTTTGAATATTATCCTATACTTCTGAGACCAAAAGCTGAAACTATCAGCGGGTTACTCTGCTGCATTGTAGTGGTCTGCAAAGCTGGGAATGAATGACTAATCACAGTTTATTGAAAACTTACTAGAGTTTATAGTTTTATTGGTAAGGAAACAGACTATCAGTGTTTGTTAAATTGGAATGCATCCGAAACAGAAAAAGAGGGCATTCACATCAGATGATGTCATGGTGATGTTGGAAAATGGGCGGAGCATGGATAGGAGAGGGGGTGGGAATGGGTGGAGTTATGGGTGATGCGAGGGGCGTGACCTTAGTCCGGTTTTAGCCACAAAGAAAGCTGGCAACCCTAGTTGAAGGCAGTAACCATCTTTAAGAAGCATAGAGCAAGATCTCTCTGTAAGAAAGCTCAGTTAGTATTCATGGAGTAAAATCTGTACCACTTTTGAAAAAAACAGAAGGAATTTTAATGACCAAGAAGCATGTGAGGAGTCTTCCAGAAGCTTTGAAATTTCCAGTTCTCAAAATTTCTCACCATTAAATGAGCTTTGAGCACAAAGCTTTCAGATGTCTCTTACAGGGTACATGCCAACCTCATGGAAACACACTTTTACTTGACCTGTTCAACTTTGCTGCTGATCCAGATGCTTAGTTTATGCTGTTTTGCATTATGGAAAAAGACATCCTTCACTTCAAGCAAATATCCACCTGGAGCTCATCTGGATAACTGTCCATCAACTGGCTCTGTGCAACTGTATTCACCCTTCAGAAATCAACTAACCATACAGTTTCCAGCAATTTCCTCTGCTTCAGTGTACCGTACATTATGCTAGTTTTAGCATTACTCCTTTGCCTTTCCTACCCATCCAAGAATTTCTGTCTTGAGAGAAAATGCACTTTTGCTTTACATATATTGATAGCAAGCCTTGACATCAGACAAAAGCATTCATGCTGACTCCATGTAGGGGGATGCTGCACAGCTGATGTTTCCTCAGCAGTAAATTTGGCATAAACATCCACTGCATTTGCTTCATTCTCACTACCTGTTCAATGACTTTTGGTTGCAAGGTATGTATTTGCCCTTTCAGTGGTGTTCACCATGGGGCACAGCCCTCCAGTAATATCCATCACTATTTTTGCAAGAATACTTCTATGTCTCACAAAAACACCATGCCATCTTGTCCAGGAATAATCTGAGGAGCCTTCTACTAAGCAGAGTCCAGTCATTTATGGCACACATTGTCTTACAGTCTTACATTTTTATATGTAGTCTTGTAAAAGATGATGTATTACATAATAGTAATGGAAGACAGAATTTCTAGTCATTTATGGTACAGATTGCCTTACAGTGTTATATTTTTTATACGTAGGCTGTAACAGATGACTTATTAATGGAAGTCTAATGACTTATTAATTAATCAAATACTGTGTGTGTTTGTTAATTTAATTGACAGCACAGTAGCCTACAGATACAAGGTTATGCAGTTTTCTACCTGATAAATGGTTAAGAAATGACTTGCAGCTTCACAGCACTTCTTGGTCAATTCTGATTGTTTTTCTTACACACAAACCTGCCTTTGCTTAGGTCTTGGCTGATCCCACTCTGTTCGCCCTCGCTACACTCGGGCTCACTCTGCTCTCCTCACTGCCCCCATATCTCACCTGACCCCTGATACACTCGGCTCACTCTGCTCTCCTCACTGCCCCCATATCTCACCTGCCTCCCCCCGATACCCATAATTTAAACTTAACCAAACCACACCCACCAGACTTCAAATAACTCAATCTGCTATAGTAATTACAACTAATCCCTCCCATTACAAATTACTAGCTATCTACAATACATTTGCACAAGCACATAAAAGTGACTACCTAATAGAAACATACCCAGTAAACACCCCAAACATTTACTACACAAGTCCTAACCTTGAATATGCGATATTGTAATATACCAATATCTTAACATACAAGGATTTATCTTCCCTCAATACTGATCATTTTTCAAATAATTTATCAAACACAAATATTATCATGTTTGTACATGGTCTTGTATTAACCTTATTCCTCATGATTACAGATAACCTCACCACTTACTATTTCCAGCTAGACAATCTGTATATAAAGCAAGCAACAGAATCTAATAACCCTACCCCAACAACAACTAATAGCTTTTGTGTCCCCATCATTGTTTATAACCACACTCACAGACCTGAATACTCTAGAAATGAAAGCCTCCATATTTCCTTTAAAACCCACAAAAAACTATTCAAACTTTTTAAGGTGTTCAGTCACACAGCAGCCAAACATATGCTTAGTGGTGATATCCACCCAAACCCAGGCCACGAACACATGATTTCATTAAACTCCCCAATGCAAATCAAACTACCTACTCCACCATAAAAGTTCTGAAATATTACAACTAAACCTAAATCTTAGATGTATGCTCAATAAAATACACAAACTCCATGCGACACTCTCCCTTTACAACCCAGACATTACCATCCTTACTGAAACCACCTCGGCGTTCATGAAAACTCTACTGCCAATCATTAGCGGACCAGAGTTCCACTGTGGCGACCCCTAACTGGGAAAAGCTGAAAGAGACAACAACAACAACTGAAACCTGGTTGAAACCACATATACCAGACATAGAAATAACCCCACCTGCTTACAATATTCTAAAAGCTGATAGAATAGAAAAAAAGGGAGGTGGTGTGGCAATTCTCTTTATGGACAGATTCAACTTACAAGATGTAAACATAAGTGTTACTAACATTAATAATGCAGAGCTACTCATAACCAGATTACAACTAAACCAGAACAAACATGTGTGTGTGTGTGTGTGTGTGTGTGTGTGTGTGTGTGTGTATATATATATATATATATATATATATATATATATATATATATATATATATATATATAAAACAGCCATCTACATCCCTCCAGGAAACAATTTCAGTACAGTCGAAATCATTCTCCAGAATTTCACAAAAGCCATATCACAGGAAACCATTACTGCAGGAGACCTTAACACAGACTGGGTGACATGTAACTGTGGCAATCCTCATAACTACCTAAACCTCCATGGTTTCACTCAAATGATTTCTTACTCAACTAGAATTGACAAGAAAACAGATAATCTACTTTGGAGTGGTTCTTAACTAAAAAAAAAAAAAACAGTTTTACCAAATAAGGTGTCTCCCAGATCACTTAAGTGACCACTTTGGAACCTACTTACTGAAAAATCACAGTAACCCTACTAAACTAATCAACTTATGCCAAGTTTGTAATAAGAAACATTTTAACTCACAGATTCTACTTAATATTCTTGAAAAAATAAACTGGACTCTTCTTAAACAACGGCCCTTAGAAACTGCTGTGCAACACTTCAATGACACCTTCCTTACTATTCTAAACAGACTTGCACCTCCAAGAACAGTTAGAGTCAAAGCCAACTACACACCATGGTTAACCCATGAGAGTTGTACCCTCCAACAAAAAAAAGGGACAAAGCATGGCAAACTTGGGCTAAAATAAATCCCTCCAAAACATTTAATTTACAAGCAACTTAGATACAGTGCCAAACATCAAATTAAACTAGACATACAACATTGCTATTGTAATTTACAATGGAAATACAGAATGAATCCACAAAAATTTTGGAACACAATCAATAACATACTTCATCCTGGCCAAACCACAACCTCCCCCAACTTACCTGATAACACTAAAAATATTGATGAACAATTTAACATATTTTTCACTGAAAGCGTTTTAGCACTGACTAAGAATAGCAAGTGTCCCACAATGCCAACACCCAACAATTCAAGCAATTTTGTAAATGCATTCTCATTTCAGACAGTCCCAAAACAAACTATTGCAAAACTATTAAAGAAGTTGAAACCCACTTCACTGGCAGCAGATAACTTGCCAGCAGATTATTTAAAATTAACAACAGATGTTATTGCCTTCCCTGTTTCAATACTTATAAATGCTCTCTCTCTCTCTCTCTCTCACTCTGCTTCCCCTCCCTGCCCCCATATCCCACCTCCCCCTGATACCCATAATTTAAATTTAACCAAAGCACACCCACCAGACTTCAAATCACCCAATCTGCTATAGTAATTACAACTAACCATCTACAATACATTTGCACATGCACATAAAAGTGACTACCCAATAGAAACATACCCGGTAAACATCCCAAACATTTCATACATAACACCTAACCTAGAATATGTGACATTGTAATATACTAATATCTTAACAAACAAGAAATTATCTTCCCTCAATACTGATCATTTTTCAAATAATTTATCAAACACAAACATTATCATAGGCCCATAGGTAGGTACTAGGCTATCGGCCCAAGGGCCTAAGTAAGCCTAGCCAACAAGTTTCCCTGGCTTACGCCACCCAAGAAAGTTAATTTCCTGTGCCCCTGTCAAGCAGAGCCACAGAAGTGATCCCCAGGATGTATTTCCTATTTCCCATCCACTCATCAAAATATTTCTTGAAGAGTGCTAATGGTGAATTTTTCTTGACATAGATGGGTAGCTTGTTCTAGAGTATAGGAAGTCTCTGGGACAGGAATCTATCCCTCCAGCATGGCCTGTTTATTGTGGTGACAAGGTTTAGGTCCCTAGAGCATGTAGCTCGGAGGGATTGGGATTTTTTTAGGTGTAGCATGTCCAACAGCTCTGGGTTTAACATAGCTTTATATGTTAGGCAGAGATCTCCTCGGAGTAGGCAATATGCTACAGAGTAAAGCTGGAGTTTTTTGAGACTGTCAATGTAGGGCATCTGTTTGAGGCCAGTAATCCTCTTTGTGAGGTACTTCTGTGGCCTTTCCAGCTGCTGCAGATGTCTTGTGAGGTACATTTCAAAAGGGGCGTTGTACTCTATAATGGGCCTAATGATTGCCAAGTAGAGGGGAACAATTACCTCTTTTTTCCTAGATGAGAACCCTTTCGTGATGAGGTGTGCCACATATAAGGATTTCCTGACTACTGTGGTGATGTGATTACCAAAGGAGAGACTAGTGTCCACCTGGGTCCCAAGGTCTCTTATCACACATTCGGGGTTAAGTAGACTGCCGTTTATGTGGTAGTTCATGGGTACAGAGTTTTTGACAAAGGGGATGACAATGCACTTTTTGGCATTGAGCTTGAGGCGATGCCTCTGACACCAGGCATCTGTCTCAGTGAGGCCCTTCTGTAGGATGTCCACATCATTTGGGGAATTAATTATGGCTTCTAGTTTGCAGTCATCTGCGAACTTCATTAGCCAGAGGCCTTCTGTGTTAGCCTGTACTTCAGAGAAGTAGATACCAAACAGGAGAGATCCCAGGACTGAACCCTGTGGTACTCCACTTGTCACTGGTTTGAAGTCAGATTTGGAGTATGCAACTTTTACAGTGTGGGTTCTGTCAGTGAGCCAGTTGGCAACCCATCTTGTGACATAGGGATTTATACCTAGTTTAGCTATAATTCCAGAATGGGAGATGGTGTCGAAAGCCTTGTTGAGGTCAAGATAGGCTGTGTAAACCAATTTACCCTCGTCTACGGCTTTGGTGACTGCCTCAAAGAAGTTGATCAGGTTCAGAAGGCATGATGTGCCTTTCACAAACCTGAACTGGGTGGGGTCCAGAGTTTGGTGGTTACCATTGTCTTTGTTTATAAGTTCCATGATGATACGTTCCATGGCCTTGCAGACCAGGCTCGTCGGGCTAATAGGGCAATAGTTCTGGTTATTACTAACATGGGCAACCATTGCTCTACACCAATAGTCAATTGCTCCCTGGTTAGATCTGACCACAAACTAATCACCATGGAAATCCACATCTCACCCACACCCCCTGCAAAGGTAACAACCATGAAAAACTTCTCCAAAGCTGGCTTTGGGCTAAAAACAGAGGTGGCTAACTTCATGGCACCCATGTCAATGGAAAATAGATGCATGACTGCCGAATCATACACCAATGCACTGTACGAACATGTACATAAATGCATGAAACTAGCAATACCCAACAGAACCAAGATCCTCTCCTCAAAAAAAAGAAGCCAATCTGGTGATCCCTGCCATTAATCAACTCTACAACAGAAGGAAGAAACTGTTGCAGAAAAAGGTGAATTCCCAATACTGGAAAAACTCCCTTATTAGCCTCAACAAAAAGTTGAAATCCCTCATCAAAACCTGTAAAGCCAGCTATAAAGGAAGAATTGTGGCAGACACTAAAAACAACCACAAAGCCTTCTATAGTTATATCAAAAATCTCCATGGCAGCACTCAGGTTTGCTCTGAGTTACTGCACAATGGTACCACCTATACAAAGCCAACAGATACTGCCAATATACTGGCTGACAGATTCAGTGCCAACTTTACCCCTCCCCCCAAAGGACCAATCACAATACCGGAGGAATGCTAGGCACTCAGCATTACTGCAGCACAGGTTAAGGCTGCATTGTCCAAGTCCAAGAATACAGCTTCCATGGGACCTGACAATATCCCTGGATGTGTTCTACATGAACTACAAAGTGAACAGGCACCACATCTGTGTGCCCTGTTCAATCACAGCCTCACCTCAGGCTTTGTCCCTACCAAATGGTGCACTGCTACAGTCATCCCTCTCCATAAAGGGGGAGCAACTACAGACTCTGGGAAATTATCACCCCATTAGCCTGACGAGTCTGATATGTAAGCTATTGAGCGCATCATCATGGACCTAATCAACAAGGATATAGGGAATTTCCAAACTCTAGATCCCACACAATTTGGTTTTGTGAAAGGTAAATCATGCCTGCTCAATCTGGTTGACGTCTTTGAGTCTGTCACCAAAGCTGTAGATGAGGCAGTTCAAACAGCCTACATCGATCTGGCCAAGGCCTCTGATACCATTCCCCACTCAGGAATTATTGATAAACTCACCAAACTAGGCATCAACCCCTTTATCACTAGGTGGGTTGCAAATTGGCTCACAGATAGAACCCACATTGTGAAAGTAGTGGACTCCAAGTCAGACTGCCGACCAGTCAGAAGTGGAATCCCACAGGGATCAGTCCCGGGTCTTCTCCTGTTTGGCATCTACTTCTCAGAAGTCCAGACCAACATGGAGGGACTCTGGCTGACCAAGTTTGCAGACGACTGAAAGCTGGGAGCCATTATTAACTCCCCAAATGATGTAGACATCCTCAGAAAGGCCTCACTGAGACCAATGACTGGTGTTGATGGCCTTAAGCCTAATGTCAAAAAATGCGTTGTCATCCCCTTTGAAAAATCTCAGTTCCCACTAATTACCACACTGATGGGAGTCTACTGAACACTGAAGGCATTATAAGAGATCTGGGGACACAGGTTGACAGCAACCTCTCCTTCGACCACCACATTGCCATGGGCACATCTCATTACCAAGGGTTTTGCATTTAGGAAGAAAGAAGTCATCATCTCTCGCTACTCTTCCCTCATTAGGCCAGTCATCGAGTATAATGCCCCATTTGGCATGTACCTCACTATACACATGCAACAGCTGGAAAGGCCACAAAAGTACCTCACAAAGAGAATCCTAGGCCTTAAACACATTGTACATGGAAAGACTCAAAAAACTCCAGCTATTCTGTGTCTCATATTGTCTACTAAGAGGCGATCTTTGCTTGACTTACAAAGCCATGTCTGACCCAGATCTGTTAGAAATGCTACATCTAAAGAAATCCCAATCCCTCCACACCACATGCTCCAGAGACCTCAACCTCGTTACCACAATCAACAGAACATGCTGGAGAGACAGGTTCATAACCTAGAGACTGCCCATGCTCTGGAGTAGATTTCCCATACATGTCAAGCAGACCATCTTCAAGAGAAATCTTGATGAGTGGATGGGAAATAAAAAGTTCACCCCGGGGATCACTCCAGTGGCTCTACTTGGTAGAGGCACTGGGAACTAACGTTGGGCAGTACGATGCCAGGGCACTTCTATGGGCTAGGCTTGTAAAGGCTCCAGGGCCATTACCCTAGTACACACCTATGAAGCTATGAACTTTGCCTAAGTGATTCATTCTACTTGCTTTCCTAACTAATGTTATGTTCCTCCACATATATATATAAATTCAACCATATATTTGTCTATATTCAAGTGTTTAAAGTCTTGTTCTATTTGATGCTATGTATACATTTTTGTTTTTAAAATTTTATCTTGTAAATGTGTTAACACATTTTTTTGTCTATAGTTTCTATTACTTGATGTGTTAACTTTGTATGTAAGCTTAAGCTGGAGCTTTTCTCCCTGGGCCTCCAATGAAAATAAGCACTGTCCCAGTCGGACCATCCCGGTAAACAAATGTAAAATAAATAAAATAAATAAATAATGGAGACAGAATTTGTCCAAAATCCAGTTGACATGATGGTGGCCAGCTTTCTTTCTTTTTGATTCGGTTCCATAACCATCTATATTATGAATGGAATTCTTAGCCACAGAACCCCAGTCTAGTGAAGATTCCCTACTGCATTCACTGTCCTATTTTACTCAGACTGCAGGGGATGTATTGTCTTGGTTTCCATGCTGAAATTCACAGATGTGTCCTCACTGTAGACATTTGGAGTGACCTGTTAACACATACTTTTTCTTAACAGTTTCAATGGGATTATTTGCAGTTTTCTAGTGGTCACAATGGCTCCTGCACTGAAAGAGGTAAAATGCTTAGTTATGTGACGGTACCACACATTTGGCTCTAACTTATGTAGTCTGGCAATTTAGCACAGAGGATTAAAGCTATGAGCAGCTTTATACTGTGGCACAAAGTCTGAATCCACCTCCATTTGCCTAACTGTTTGAGAACTTAATCAGACAGTGGTCCTTGGTTACCATTTAACAAATAAATAAAATTAAGTCCACAGTGGCAGTTTCACTGCATCCTGCAGCCACCAGTAGTCCCATGGGTAGCCTAGTCTTATGCCTGTTGTATTTTATGCATGCTTCACAACTGTTCACAAATCTCTGTAAAAGTAAATCTATATTTGGGATATGTATTGACTGTGCAGATCAGCAACTTTTGCAGTTTGCCAACAGAGGTTTGTCCGAATTGCTTGCAGAATTTTGCATTACCTTTTGCTTCTCTGTTTTCTCATATTTTTTGGGGCTATTAAGGTTCTCACTTCCAACTACAGTGTCTTGATTTTCTTTATGAAGCTTGTTAACATGGTAGTGCCTTACTCCACACTTCCTTGATTTATTAGTGGATGAAGCTTCAACTTGTCAGTTGTAACTCACTGTTGATAAATGTGTTTGTTGGTGTTTCACACAAAATAACTGTTGGTATGGTTCCAATTTGCAGGTTGGCAGGGATTCTGTATGTGTGGTCTTTTCTCCAAGGCTATTGCAGCTTGTTGAAACTTGGGGAAGTATAATTATGTCTTAAAGTTGTTAATTAAATTTAAGTGGTGTTTAAACATTTATCATTTTTCACATCTAGCACAGCCCAGGCTCTGTTCAAAGACATTTTATGGAGTAACATGGAATAATTAACTGCAGCCATTTCTGTTTTAATCTGGCTTTCTTTCTGAACAATTTTTACAGGAAATCCAATTTCTCTCTGTGGACTGTTCAGTTCTTATATCCCCAAATGTAGTCTACAACTTGATTTTGAGGTTATTACGGTTCATGCATTGTTCTTTTTTTAGTTCACCAATACAGCTATTTAGACATTACTCTCTAGAAAACAACGCATATGCATGCAGTGTTAATGCGGGCAGACCCACAGGATTAAAAAAAAAAACATACAGGTAAGATATTCCTCCAAAACAGTAGGCATTACACTGTTCCACAGAACTAAATAAGTGAAATTAATAAAGGAATGTCTTGCTCAAAGGAATAGAATTTTGCAAAAAGTACACTTAAATCTCCTGCCAAAGTAGGGACCAAAACTAGTCGAAGTTTACCCTAGGTAGTTCTTGTGATGCCATGAGGTAACTTTTTTGGGTAATGAAAAAAAAAAAATAGCATTATGCTTTACTTGAGCCCCTCTTGTTGATGTTCCGATTCACTGAATCCAAAAAGGCTGCCAAAACAGTTGGAGGAAAGCTTCTCTCAATGGAAGAATTCACCAAAATTAAGACCAAAAAAGTATAACATGTATAACAATGTTTATAACGTAAGTGCTTTCATTCTTAACAGTAAGAATTTCATCAGACCCTTACTGTTGAGGACAAAAGCACTTATGTTATAAACGTTTTTATACATATTATACGTTTTTGGTCTTAACTTTGGGGAATTCTTCCATTGAGAGGAGCTTTCCTCCAAGTGTTCTGGCAGTCTTTTTGGATTCAGTTGTCTGGTATTTTCATGTATTTTGGGATGTCACGATCCAGTTTTTTTTTCTGTACAAACAAAAAGAAAATGCTTTAGACAAGACTTCATAGAGGCAGAAGTCAGACTACAAAAATGTAGTTAGAACTGTTTCTACTGAACTCAAAGAAGCACTATCCATTTTAAAGATTGATGCTACATCAGGAACAGTCATGTCAAACTTTCACATAAAATTACATCTTTTCTCAGACCTGGCAACACAATCCACCATAGGAAGACTACATTAGTCTCCAGATAGTGCATATGCTTCACTGACCAAGTATTTCTCTTCCTTTAGAAACACTTTATCAAGTATTCAATCAACATATGCAACCATCCATTGTAAGCAGTAGCTATACACACTGTGATGTCCCCACTCTGGACCAATAATCAAGGAGCCGGAATCCTCACCACTGACACTGGAGAGGGATGTTCACTTGGAATACAAATGGATACACTCAGTATTTCCAGATGCAGACTTCTCTGCATCAAGCACAATTTCCTTTAAGAGCACAAAAGGAAAACACACAGCCCAGGGTCTGGGATTCTGTCTCTGTCTCTCCCCAGCTCCACGATAAGGCTCCCCACTGGCACAGCTGTAGGGGTTAACTCCTCAGATGAGTACCCAAGCAAAGTCCTCCAGCACCCTCTCTGTGAAACCAGTGCTTCATGTCCCTGCTCCAGGTAGCTGACACACACACACACACACACACACACACACACACACACACACACACACACACACACACACACACACACACACACCTACCTGGGAAAGGCTGGCACAGACTACCCACTCTACCAACATTGCCCAGACTATAAGGTAGATTCACTGCCACCAGTCAGTTATAAGGCTCTTAAATGGGTATCCAATTATACTGAGTGAAGTTAATATTAATACAAATGGTAATGTTGACAAAAAAGCCAAGCTTTCAGGAGTGGCCACAGTTATCACCAAATAAATATATGCAAATTCTCTCAAAGCTTAAATATTTTCTAAAAGGACCAGCCACAATGAAAAGTTTAAATATATTTAATAATAAATAATAAAATAATATGAAAATATGAAATATCTACTTACAGTAAACACCAGAGTTTCAATCATAGCAAATATTAAAAAAAGCTGAAAAGATTCACATGGTTACAGAAAAAAAACCTCAACTAATCTCACTATATTTTCCTGACTGATCTAAAGAATACTATTCCCTGGTCACTTAATGGAGCAAGGCAAGATGAAGTAGGTGAGAGATCTTTCTTTGTCAGTTTACAAGAACAGACTAGACTGCTCAGTCTGACTGAGATACTTCTCAATATAATATCTAAATATTATTTCTGGGATAGCTTATAGAATGACATCACGTCTGTCATCTGATTCTGTTTCCCACACTATCACCAACACAATAACCTGTCAGGATTTTATCACCCATGTGTTACTATACACACAGACAGAGCTTTGCTCAGATCTGCTGCAGCTTCTGGAATCATAAAACAATTTCAAACCTCTACCCTTCCAGAGTAGGAATTAGATCCCTGCTAGAGACAATAAAGAAGGCTCCTTAATACTTGGTTTCCCAAACATTTTGTCTCTGGCTGCAACCAGAACTATAAGATACAATCTTTATGGTCTAATTTAATTTTAACTATAAGTTAGCTGGGACTGAGATTAACTTCTTCTCTTCCAGTATCCTCCGTTAAAACATGCACATTTAATTCACTTACAATACAGTCAGGACCCATTGTTGGTACATTTTTAACACAAGCAACTTTACAAATACATTTTCAACACAAGCATTTGTACAGATCAGTTTGATATTCAAACAACATACAATTCTTTACAAAATTCCAGCTAGCTATGCTGGCATATGTTACACATCCACTGCCCTACGTCTCCTGGCAAGGCTGGCAATACATCACATCTTCTCACACAGACAAACTCACACCAACTGAGAGCTACACTTAGGTCAGCTGGTGGCCTGGACATCCCCAGATTGGGATTAATTTTCCTAGCCCATGGTAGTTGCTTGGATTAATTTTTCTAGCGCCTCACCCTTTACCTGGATTAATTTTCCTATCCCCACACCAGTTGCATGGATTCATTTTCCTAGCCTCACACCAGTTACTTGGATTAATTTTCCTAGCCTCACACCAGTTACTTGGATTCATTTACCTATCCGCACACCAGCTGCTTGGATTAATTTTCCTAGCCCCACACCAGTTACTTGGATTAATTTAGCCTCACACCAGTTACTTGGAATAATTTACTTAGCCCCATGCCAGTTGCTTGGATTCATTTTCCTATTCCCACACCCTTTGCTTGGATTCATTTTCCTAGCCCCATGCCAGCTGCTTGGATTAATTTTCCTAGCTCCACCTCAGTTACTTGAATTAATTTTTCTAGCCCCACGCCAGTTGCTTGGATTAATTTTTCTAGCCACACTCCAGTTACTTGGATACATTTTCCTAGCCCCACGCAAGTTGCTTGGAGTAATTTTTTAGCCCCACCCACACCAGTTGCTTTGATTAATTTTCTTAGCCCCACACCAGTTGCTTGGATTAATTTTCCTAGCTCCACACCAGTTACTTGGATTAATTTTAAACTACTGACACTGTAGCGTGGCCTAAGGTACTATTGTACTCTTAATGACTTTCAGGTGAGACATTAAACACAAGATGCATCTGCTGCAGTTGGTGCTAGCTGAGGTGTTTGTAATAAATCCATACTTCTTATAATGAGTAGTAGAATTTCCCTGCTGCTCTGGCCAAATTATTCCTGGTTTGTATGACTATCACTCTGGTTACCTGCTGAAAACTGGCTATGATGTACTAACCTATGCAACAAGAAAAAAAAAAAAAAGATACCTTCTCAAGGAAATGAATCAGAAAGAAATGACTAAACATCACAGCTTACCAACCAAGGTTTATAAGCAATTAAAAAAAATGCTGGCAATGAAGATAAAGCGTGTTTTTGCAAGGTGTGATAGCTATCAAGGCCCATACAGCAAAACAAAATCATTAAAAGATGGAACAACTCTATAAAGTATCAAAGGTTAGTCAAGGAAATAAAATATCCATGTTAACAGAAATGCAATGCAAAAGACTACTAGATGAGTGATCACAATCCTACCAAAAGTAGCAAATTTGTTAAAGCAGAGGCAGTTTCTTCAGGACTGTGTTACTGGCACCCTGGAATTGGCTGCAAAGGGAAGAGGAAATAAGTGGCAGTTCCCTGGCTGCCTAATCTGGGGGACAGCTGGGTGGAATCTGACTTCAGGGTAACTTCTGTCAGGGCATAGAAGCTACACTCTTAACATGCAAGCTCTCAGGATCTGCATATGATAGGAAGCCTTGTGGGGGTGGCATGGGTGGGAGTGCATGTGCTCATATACCTTGCAAGGATCCACTTCATGTCACACATAGTTTCAAAAGAGAGAATTAAAAAAAAAACAATCGGGCACAACCAGCCTTTAGCTTTAAGGTTCCTCCTGGGTGCTCTTTAACACTGAAGTAAAACCACCACAGATTTCTGGTTGGATAGACCTACATCAGTAGTGTCTGCCAGAGTGAACTGTTTTGTATGCATTTCATCTGAGACCTTTTTCTATTTCATTTCTATATTGCCTTGATTCACTTAAATGTATCTGTCTGAATATGTTCAGTTTCCCTTTTCCTTTGTGGTTCCCCTCCTATCCTTTGTGGTTCCCCTCCTATTCTGACAGTATATCTTCTTTTACTCCCTTTGTGAAACTGATGCAAAAATTCAGAATAGCTTATTTTAAAAATATTATACATATCTGCTGCCTACTTAGCTCTATAAATGACTGTTGCATTTAATTTCAGCAATAATGTGTATGAAAATGTTAACATGCTTGCCTCTGATCTCCTTTACTAGCACCAATTACATACCTGCCTTCACTATCCCTACCAAAGAATGTACCTGTACCTGATGGACTCCTCATAGTATAATCTGGCCACATCTACCTGCCTTTTAACTTGAGGTTCCCCTCTTACTTCTAACCGTCTTCACCGAAGCTGCTTTGAACCGCAGACTATTTCCCATTTAACTTTCTTAGACAACCCTTATGATTAATGCTCAAAGGGGTTCTGCGTCCTCCCTGCTGTTCAGTCTCACAGCCTTTACAAAGTCAGTTCCCTTTTAGAGGAGTTTTAGACACCATACACTGTGTCGCAAGACCTCTACTCTATTTTGGAATGTGCAGGCCTACAGTAGCCATATAGTAACCATGGTTTGGTTGCCAAAATGAGTTGTTCTTTGTCTTCTGCTCAAGTAGGCATGGCTTGTGTATATTCTAATACCTTGTTTCACCCTAGTTGGTAAAAAGTCAGTTTATAGATAGCAATACAATTTTATGGTACCAAATTAAACTCAGTGATCCCATCATTTTACACACTCTCCTAAATTCTAATGTGATAAATGCATGCAATTTGCATGCAATCGTCTTGCTTAGACTCTGGAGTCATGTGCATATGGCTTTTCAGTAGTGACTGTCCTATACATTCTGCACCTTCATATATACTGTTTTTATCAGTCACAAAATAGTCCCACTTGTTCTGAGGCTATTATTTAACATTCCCTGTTATCTTTAATGTATACATCCAACCCTTCCCTTGTCTGTTTTTTTCTAAACAGTTTGTTCTTATCATATGCAAGCAGAACAAGTGTAACCAATTATCCCCTCAAACTTCATCAGCTCAGAAATGGACAGAAGGCTGGGAGAACTACATTTTCTCCTAGGAACAGTATGAGCTCATGTAAAGCTCTAAACCATGCCAGCAGCAAAGTAATGGAAGACTGGTCGGACAAGAAGTTATAACACACCATGAACTGTCTTTATCAGCTTGAAAGTCAGTGATTTAATCACATTTCAGGCTTCCAACACACAAGGAATCCCTAATACATGAACACAAAATAACAGTGGTCTAAGCTAGTGTCTTTTAACCATTGAACCTCCTCCCTGCACTCTTAACTTTACCAGTATGCAATGTATTCTGACAAGTATAAACATTTATTATTCAAAGGCAAATTATATAAATCAAACCCACAAATATTCCTGAAGCCTTGATTTGTGCTTGTTTTCTTAGCTGACAGAAAAAAAAAACACAGTGAAAGCTGGGTTACTACTTGAACACAATCTGACATCAGTGAAAGCTAACAGATCTGCTTAAAAACTTTGCACTCAAAATGCTTCTATTCTACAAACTCCCCTGAGACAAACCAGTAAAAAGGTATCCTTGTAACAGCACATCAGAAATGTGTTAGTCATGCTAGCAGAGAAAGAAAAGCCCATGAGACTTGTAGTTTCTGTCTTCATGTGCACAGCAGACTTGTCTCACTCTATACTCCCAGGAAAATGCCTTTTGGCAGAACTCAACTTGTTCATCCAGCTAAAAGGTGTAGCTTCTCAAAGGTACAGCCAATATATAGTCTAAAAGGCTACGGCTGCAAAATTACAATGATGTAATAGAAATAGAAACAAACATAAAAACTGTACAGTAGTGTAACCTGTTAAACTCACCTCTCACAATGCAGTGTTTCAGTGCCAGCTGCAAAGAAATTTTAGTCAAACTAGATAAGCTAAAATATCACATTTCACACTCCTAAAATGCACATTCAGAAATGGCAGCTTTACTTAGCCCATTCTCACATCACCCTCTCACCTTCTAGAGTACAGCAACTGACAAGCATTCTTTTTATCCCTTTATTGCAATTTATTGATCAGTGCTCAACACATCCCATAAGCTTTAGCAGTGACATACTTTAGAAAACACTGCACTATTTCTCAAGTTTACAAAACAATAAACTGAATTTGCTAATCTTAAATCTTCATTGAACACAATGTAAAACAAGCATTTGCCAATGCTCATCATTGACTTTTACTGGAAGAATGCAGCAGCAGTGCATTTGAGGCAATCAGGTCCGTGAAAATTGGAGAGTATGAGGCAGCAGGCAAGTACAACTTAGTCAGCAATCAGTTCAGTCAAACTGTTATGTTACATAACGGTTACTGGCAGGATTCAATATTTTCTAATGTTGATCTAATTTTTTACATTCTTTCAATGTGGTATTAAATGCACTATTACTGAGAAAAGCTAGATACTAAACAACACATCCTGTTCCAAATGAAAGGCTGTTGCTGCTCAGTTAACATGGGAATTATAGAAAGAATGTTGCATTCTAGGGAAAAAAAATCTGAAATTTTCTAAGTACACTGTGAATAAAACAGTTACACCTTGCAGTTTATTTGATTCACTACGGAAAGAATATCTTGCCATTTACATTTAGTCTCCCAAATACTACGAGGTGACTTAGCTGTATGAAAAACCACGTTTGGTACTTATGCATTACCACATTCCCATTTCATACATGTTTTATATAAATAAACAAGTTGCTACATAAGTCTCTGTAAGGTAACAGCAGAGTGATTTTGAAATGAACTAATTAATTACTTATATCGGAAGCAAGATACAATGAACTATATCATTCAGTCACTCTCCCATACTCACTAAGGAGAATATAAGTAAAAAAGATCATTTCCTTTAATTTTACACTGTTACAAAATGCATTTTGGGGAGTGCCTGCATAGGGATGCAAGAGCTATATAGTTTGCAGTAATGGCTAAAGTCCTGTGTCTATGTATTGCTGCAAGCTGTGCCAACCATGAAACCCGTTTCTGCCCTTGCTTTATATGTACCGCTTTGTCACTACTTATGCATTACTGGCATGCATGGCACTAAGGTGTTATCATATTCTCAATAAAGAAAAAAATGTGATTTTACGTATCATTTGGGGCAATGCTTACAGAAAGCTGCTTCAGCTGCAAATTTATTTATTTGCATTTGTTTACCTGAAACTTCCGATTGGCCCATTAAAGACCCCTTTTCAGCAGAGGTTTGGGATAAAAACTCCAAATACAACAACTGAAAAGAATATAATATGTTATACATAAAGTGGCAAAGTGTTATAAGCAATAAAATACAAACAAGTTAAGAATCACAGCATTGTGAATCATGCTATTTTACCCTGGTTGGATAAAACTGCACCTATTACACTGTACTAGACTGCCTTTGGGTTTATGAGTTAAGGAAGCAGCATAAAGAACATGGGCCCGATTCCAAAAAAGTTGCTTTCAGTGCACGTCTGCTCTGATTCTGAAAGACTTGCTGCCAGTGTAAGTGACTTACTTCAGTTTAAAGCCTATCTATAAACAGGCTTACATTGGGGACCACATTCTATCTATAAACAGGCTTACACCAGAGGCCAGATTCCAAAAGATCTGCTCTCAGTATAACTGGTCTTTTGGAATCAGGCCCATAATTTTGGCCAAAAAATATTTGTATGTGGATGTGACAGCAAGACAGCTAAAAATATTTATTTATCATTTGTTTACTGGGAAAATCCAAATGGCACAGAGCCTGTTTTTAGCAGAGGCCCAGGGAGAAAAGCTCCACAAAATGAACAGCACACAAGTACGTACAAGTAGACACCATAGAACATCCAAATATTCCTGCTCAACTTATGATTACATAAAATTCTACACCATATAAAGTAGAAAAAAAGATGCATATAAGTACAGAAATGCATAAATGAAAAAAAAAATTACATTCGTACATCTCAATTTATTTGCTCAAGAAATCTGGACAAAGCCAAAATAATGGCAGAACAAAGACCCAAAATCATGGAGTTTCTTTTAAAAATTACTTTAATTCACTTAAAAAGTTAATAGAATAGGTTTTATATCAAAATGCATTTTCTGAATAATACAAAGCATGAAGTTCTAATGCATGACATTACTAACTGCATTCTTCAGTTACTAGAAAATCAAAAAACATTAAGTGAGACACGGCAAAAATATGAGGCAAAATCAGGGAGATTCTAGAAAAAAGAGACAGTTAACAGGCATGATTACAGTGTTTCCAGAAAAGCAGTCAGAAGTCTAACTAAACAAATAAAACTGATTTAACCTAAGCCCGGGAGACATGCTACTAGTAAAAGGTAATAATAATAATAATAAATAATAACATTTTAGTAATGACAAAGACATGATTACGGGGAAGCAACACAGAGCATTTCTGATGTGACACAAAGGTAGGAGCTCATAAGTAAAACAGCTTGCACTAACTGCTAATGCCCTCTGTCATACTACTACAAGCAGTTTCAACCACATTTTCCCCCTTGCTTTATATGAAGTACTGCTATACTGTAACATTACCTGACTACCTTTGCAGGAACGTTCTTGATTTACAGATTATGATGGTAGGGAAGGAAAATACAGAAGTGAAAAAAGATATTTTTTCAACAAACATTGTTGCCTGACGGTGAAAAATAATAGCCAATTAGAAGCACAATAAATGTTTCACTTTATTTGACATGATTATAAGTAGTACTTAGGGCAGTATCCATATGTAGATGTAGTGACATGATAAAAATATTACACTGCTTTTAAAAGTGCTGCAAAAGAAATGATACTGATTTAATATGAGCCTAGATGGGACATGTCTTGTTTTGCAGTTTAATGTGGGTTTTTTTCTAATTAAGAAAAAAAATTAGCATTTTCTATGAAAAAAAAACATTGCTTTCACATGTGCAGAGAAATTCTTCCTTTGTAGTTACGTTTTACTACAGTTTTGGAAAAGTCAAAAAATGTGAAGGCAAACGTGAGGTAAAAAGAATCCACTGTACTTTAACAGAAATAAATGAAAAACTCTAAATGCTAATTGCAAGTGAAATCCTGAAGCATAGCCATAGCAAACAGCATGAAAGGCTTATTTCTATGGCTTAAAGGAAAGCAACCATGCTACACATCATAGGTTTATTGCTACAGCCTCAGGGAAAGCAATTATGGCCTAATGGAAAACAACTGGCTACAACGTCAAAACATTCTGCAACACTCATCATCAACAGTAAATCCATTTTTAAAAATCATATTATTTTCCTGCTAGCCACAGTATTAAATCAGAGTGATGCAGCTATTCCTGAGCAGACCAACACAAAAATTTTACATCTATGGTATAAACATTTTCTTTATTAAAAAAAAAAATTACTGCAAAACAAGACATATCCCATCTAGGCTCATGTTAAATCAGTAATGAAATATGTGTTACTGCTTTAGGTAAACCACTGTCATATCAGTAGCTGGACCTCTGTTGTACATTTACAAAGGTAATCTGTACAGCACCAGTGAAACAAAGCTGTGAGTGGTTACATTCCCCTTGTTTTAATCATGGGGGATTCCTTCTGAATCTTCAAAAGTACCCTGGACATCAGTGAAAAGGGTGGAAAAGCCTGCAGAAACATTCCTGTCCATGGAAAATAAAAGGCATTTTCTTCCAGAGCTTCTTGCATGCAGTCTTGCAGTAGAATCCTGAGCGAACTGTTGTGAGAGGAGGCAAATAGGTCTACTAGCGGAACTCCCCATAGATGATCCAATCTAAGAAGTCCCCTTGATCTAGTTTCCATTTGTGAGGGTCTGCCTTTGTCCTACTCAACTTGTCTGCCACAGTTTTGTTCTGATGAAATGTAGGATGACTGTAGAGTGAGATTGTGCTGTGAAGCTATATCCCAAGCTAACACAGCCAGTCTGCAAGGGGGGGGGGGGGTGCAGCCTGATTCACCCTGCTTGTTGATTAACCACATTACTGTGGTATTGTCTGTAACAGCCTGGAGAGGTCCCAGGGATGAAAAATGATTCAGAGAGTTGAGTGCCTTGATCAGAGCAAGCATCTCTAATATTTATGTGTTTGTGTCCGTCTTTGGTGTCAAACAAACGTTTCACTTTTATCGGTCTTGAAACTGATCCACAAGCAAAGTCTGGGGCGTCTTTGTTGACTGACTGCTTTGGAGCAAGGAGAAAAAAGGGGAGACTTGGATTTAAAGATATTTGATGTCTCCACTAAATTATTCTCCTTCTGACAAATCCCAGTACTGGGATTTGAAAGGACAAATTATGTCAGTGCTAGGACCAAAAAGACATCAGCACTGTATCTTTCTCATGTGGAGTCTTACCAGGGATATCATGAGAATCACAGATGCTATGAGACCCAAAATCCTCAGGTATTCCCTCACAGTGACTGAGGTCTGAGTGGAAAACCTTAAAAATAGATCTAGATCTAGATTTATTTTTTCCTGTCAAATAAAAGCTCTTTGAACTGAAGTGTCTAGTTGACTTCCTATGAACACATTCTTGTGTGAAGGAGTCAAAATAGACTTCTGAATGTTCTCTTGGAATCCCAGCTTGTGTAAGATCTCTCTCTGACCCAAGTAAGAGATTCCTGACACTTTGTAAAAGACTCTGCAAAGACAAGCAAGATGTCTAAATATGGAAACATGGCTACCCTATAGCCTGCACTGAGCTATAACTGATGCTAGACACTTTCTGAACACCCTTGGTGTACAGGATGGTACAAAGGGTAATGCAGGGCAATGATAATGTGATACAGACACACACAAGCTTAAAAAACACCAGAGACGTCTGGGGGTGTCTGACTGCGCTGAAAAGGCCCTTTTTCAGCAGAGGCCCGGGGAGAAAAGCTCCACAACGAAAAATTACAGATACATTTAGTTATTTAGACATGATCAGTATACACACAAATTACAAAAGACATGTTTTTATAGTGGTATGTGGCACATCAACAGTTACAGTGGAGAGAACAAACAAAAAAAAAATATTAATTTAAAAATAAAGGCAATTAATAGATTTGTGGTGTACAGCTGAAATTTGGAACATAGGTAGAATACATACATAGTACACAGGCACAGTACACACATTGTAGATTAGCCAGTGTTTGTGAGTAAGATTGAAAACTGTTATCAAGTACTCAAGATTTAGTATGTATACTTTATCCGCTTTCACTAGCCTGAGGAGCAATCATGGCACTGCCAACTTTGCTTGAGATGTTGCCTGATGAGGTCTTTAAAGGAGGCTTTGGATGATGTGTTTTGAATGCTAGTGGGGACAGAGTTCCATTTTTTAGTCACTGAACTACTGTATAGCGCATCTCCAAAGCTATTGTAGCTGCTGGTGACTTCTAGTAGTAGTCTGCTTGATGATCTAAGAGGCCTTTTGGCTGAGTGATGTTGTACTAGGTTTTTGAGGGCAGGACACTTATTGGGGAGGTAATATAATGACAGAGACAGAGCTGATTGTAGGTTAGGAGGTTGGGCAGTTCAAGCCAGTGGAGCTGTCTCAAAGCAGTACAGTGATGAGTTCTATACGAGCAATTTGCAGCAAAGTGGGCAATTCTGTTATAGCAAGCTTCCATTTTGCTTAGTTCAGTTTTGTTGAGATTAGTCAGAATGGGAGATGCATAGTGTAGGGTGGATAGAAGTTGTGAGTGAACAATGGCTGATCTTGTTTATTTGGTAAGAAATGGTTTGATACGGTATAGTGATCCCAGTTTGGCATGTACTTTTTTAATAGTTAAGTTGAGATGACTATCACATTTTAGGTGGGAGTCTATGGTTATTCCCAATAGCTTAGCCTGTGCCACTGGAGCGACTGGAGTAGCATTTGTGGAGTAGATAGTGAACTAACTGTTATCAGTGTTTTTGTTAGAACTGGTTCTAATCATAAGCTGAGTTTTCTTTGGACTGAGGAAAAGTTGGGCTTTGGTAAGGTAGTTTTCAACATCAGGGAATGCTAGTTGAGTTGTTTGCAGTAGGGTGGGAATGTTTTGTGCAGCACAGATTAAGGTAGTGTCATCTGCATACTGAATGATAGATGCATGCTGTGTGGAGGTATGGAGGTCATTTGTGAAGACTGTGAATAGCAGTGGTCCTAAGATAGAACCCTGTGGGACTCCTATAGTTATGAGCAACTGAGGAGAGAAAGAGAATTTTTCCATTTCACAGCTTGGCACCTGTCAGTTAAGTAGCTTTGGAACCAGGTAAGAGTGGAATTTGATAGGTGATATTGGTTTAGTTTGTTTAGCAGGATTTGGTGTGAGACTGCGTCAAATGCTTTGGACATATCCAAAAAAAGAGTTGACACCTGTAGGCCTTCATTTATGAGACGGTTTACTGTGTCTGTGAAGCAGAGGAGGGCTGTTGTGGTATTATGGGCAGGTCTGAAAGCATGCTGAGTATGTGACAGGATGTTGCTGTCTAGGAGATAGTTTAGCATCTGGGTATGGATGCATTTTTCTAGGATTTTGGCCAGGGGGGAGAGTAAAACAATGGGTCTGTAGTTATTAAGTTCAGTGGAGATCCTGCCTTTATGTATGGATGTAACATAGGATATTTTTCAGAGTTTGGGCACGTAGTTTTCAACAACTGATCTGTTTATGAGAGTGGAGACTGGGATAGCAATAGCATCTGCTGTGAGTTTCAAAAAATAGCTGAGGAGTAGGTCGGCAGCTGTTGATGAGGTTTTTAGTTTGGAGAGCATGCTTTTGATTAAAGTGGTGGAAACTGTTTTGAGGGTAAAGCTTGTATTAGTGTTATTTGTGTTGGGGGGATGGTGAGGAAGGAACTGTCCTGTGATACTAAGGATAGAATTGAGTTCACAAAGTGGGAGCTGAATTGTGTTTCAATGGGAACTTTAGTGTCAGGGGTGGTTGGTTTGGGGGTAGCCTTTTGGGTGGATTTTTGTAGCTGGTTTACATTTTTCCAAAATTTTTGGGGTTGTGTTGGTATTTAGTTTGTAATGTTGTGTAGTAGGATTTTTTGTCCAGCCTAATGCATGTTTTGCATGGTTGTGCAGTTCTTGGTACTTAGTTAGGCTTTGTGTTTCTTTGTTTTTTTGATAGTAAAGCCAGGCAGTTTCTCTGGACTTGAGGATTTGTTTGTTTTTTTTTACTGAGCCAGGGGTTTGTAGAGGTTCTAACCTTGATTTTGCGCACTGGAGCGACAGTGTCTAGGTGTTGCAGAAATGTTTTGTTGAAATATTCTACACTCTGGTCAAGTGGGAGGGTTTTTTGGGAGGGGGGTCCAGTCACAGTTACAGAGTAAAGTGTTGAGGACCTCAAGAGAGGATTTTTTTTGTGATTCTAGTGGATATATAGTTAGTGGTTTTGCATATGCTTGTTCTACTACGTATAAAGTATATTATGTTGTGGTCACTTAAGGTGTCTGGGAGACTGCCTGTGTCAGGGTACAAAATGGGGCTGTTAGTTAGGACCCAGTCAAGGATGGATTCCCTTTTAGTTTTTTTATCACATCTAGTTGGAATTTGGACTAGCTGCTGGTAGCCATGGAGATTTATTAGATTACTTGGTGGTTCTGATATACAGGTGAACCAAAATAGGTTGAAGTCCTCCAGAATAAGGGTTTCTTGTGAGTATGTGGAAGAACACCAGGATAAGAAGTCTTCAAGGCTAGCAGGTGTATTACCAAGTGGAATATAGATCACAATTGTGGAGATGACCTTTTGAGGGTAAAGTTGAAGTTGTGAGATAAGTATGTCCCAATTATTGGGGGAGGGGTAGGAGTTTGGTGATCCTAGAATGCAACATAAAATTTGACATTCATATCACTTTAACAATCAAAAAAGTCCACACAAAATTAGCTAAACCATATCTATCCAATCATGCAAGAATAGCCACTGCCAGAACTTACCTACTTTCCATCCTTCTCTTCTGTTCTCAAGTCTTCACAAACCTTCATAAATCTGACTTGAGTAACCTAGAAGCTTGCTTTAATAAAATCGCCAAATTTGCCACTAACCTTCTCCACAGAGCTCACCATTGCATCGCCCTACAAAAACTCAAATGGATTGAACTCCCAAACTTACTCACCCTAAACCAGCTAATAGTAGCTCACTCCGTTATCCATAACCTGATGATTGCCCAGCCTTATCCAACCTCGTACAACCCTATTTTAATCTTACCTCGCTCAGGACAACTGATAAAATCTTGCTCAAGGTTATCAAAACTCACAACTTTTATGGTGATTCTTTAAACAGCTATTCCAGAGCCAAAACTTGGAATTCCCTTCCCGTGCATCTACTATCTATACCTGTACTCATAACTTCAAACAGCCCCTTACAAATTATTTCTCCAGTCACTGGCTATGCTCCTGTACTTCCTCTGGCTAAGCAAACACCCACTACCCTACTACTGTCTTTCTGACTAACTCAATATTGATTGATTTGATTTTAATTTCTAATTCATATTTGATTTTGATTGATTTTTGATTTTATCAGCCGTTATTAACTTGACTATACTGTACTATGTAATTATGTAAACTTCTTAGTAACATTATGTAGTGTAACATACATATTTGTCTATAAATACTGTAACCTTTACTTTGGGAGCTTTTCTCCCCAGGTCTCTGCTGAAAACAGGCTATGTTTTTGCTCAGACACTACCCAGTTACCAAATGTAAATAAATAAATAAAGATTGTAGGCAGTAACACACTGTCATTGAAAGCTGACAGAACTGGAGGAAGAGATGAAGGTTCTGGAAATTCCTTCTGTACAGCTCATCGTGTTTTCTAAGGGACTGAGAAATCTCAATGTTCTCCCACTGAAAACAGTAGGAAATTCTGGAAAATAGTCTCAGAGAAAGACCAACCTCACAGGAAAAATCAGAAACTGAGCTCTAAATCAGAAAGCTATGGAGAAAACCCTGTATCGCTACCTTCATCTTCCTGTGCAGATTCAGAATCTGGAATCTCTCCAGGAAAAGAGGTATCCCTCTTTCTTTTACCAGAAACTATTTTATAAGAAGGATCAATACCCTGAATTAAACCCTGAACCAGACCCAGTAAATTACTCCTGTCGAGGGAAATTTGAAGATCAGTAGCCACATTTAGTTTTCCATTTCTTTTTGACAGGAAAAATGGGGCAAACAGTGTTATTAATGGCGGCGGCGGCAGCTTCCCCAGGGATGAGTACAACATTGCCTCCCCTGTTCCCTGTCTGAGGACTGACAATAATTGCTCCCCCTTACGCACTGAGGAGACCCTAACAGCAGCAGAGGATATGGCTAAATCCTAGTCCACAGTGGCTGTAGTTCCTATATTACAGAGATCCAGGTAAAAGATGAGTGTCTGAGGTACAACTAACGGCCTCAGCAGAGTCAACCACCTGAAGATGAGGCGAAATGCTAGGCTGCTGTTGTGAGAAAGGCTATTTGCTTAACTTTTTCTTTTTTTGGCTGGAAGAAGGACCATCCATGGAACCAACAATTTGTTCCATGGTCAAGCAAAAAATGTTGCCTCTTTCCTAGGGAAAACAAGCAGCAAAACTGGTAAAAAGTCTTTAAACATCTTTTTTCACATGGAATCACAGTCAAAAGCACATTAAAACACTTTGCCAACTCCAAAAGTAAAATAAACACAACTTCTCCTCAGAATTTTTTTTAAATACTTTAAACAACTTTTAAACTGACAGGAAAAAAGAGCACTCTCATTTAAAAGTACAATGCAGTCTTATCACAGTCCATTAAAAATAAATTTCTAAATTTGATAATACTTCCATATTCAGCAATGTTATTTTAAACACTTTTTTTTTTTTTTTTTTTAAAGGAAGGTTTTTCCCCAAAGGGAACTTATCTGTCCAACAAATGAACAGCACAAGCCAACTGAATATCCTTAAAAGCCTTGGAGGATTGTACTCTGAGCAGCAGTAAAGTTCTGAAGGACTTTGTGCCCAAACTTGCCTTCTAGTTGGCTCGAGTTGCCTGACAGTTGGGTCTGTGGAAGGTGCCCTGAAGCTTTGGAAGCCAGTCGGCTGTTACATCCTTGTAGAATATAACCCTTATAGCTTAGGCTACAGCACCAGTGATCAATATGAAAAATATCTGCTAAACCTACGGAAAGATAATGCCTCATATGAACATCCTGAAGAAACGGATTGTATTTCTATGAAAGGACTTATTAAAACCACAATCAATCCCCTACTAAAGAGATAATTACCAATGAATGAATGAATGATAGTTTGCCACAATAATGTTAGGATATAAAAAAGGAGACAAATGTCTCCCTAGGAATCTCAAAACATCTATTGTGATGCATATCTCTTAACCTTTCTTCAGTAAAATGTGTGGCACAATGAATGACAAGTGGTCAAGATATGTGACAAGTAACAAAACAAATGTGAAAGCACAAAATACTGTATAATTGAGTGCAGTAATGTTTCTTATTCAGTACTACATATATCACCACTAATAATTTTGAACTCAAGCTTTAAAATGTTATCTTACAGAGTGTAAAACTGATTTTCTCCTATACTATTGAAGGATTTTTTTTTCAACAAAACATGTGGAAAGACTCATTATATGAAACAAAGAACGTCGCTGGACACTGCTGCTCCTTATTAAAACATTTATTCAGTACACAGTCAATAAAAGTGGTAAGACTCATTATATGCAACAGCCGAAAAGTATACGACTTTTGTGGTAGAGAACATCAAAGAAAGTTTTTTGTAAGAAAGACTGGCCAGCTTTCTACCACATAACCAGCAAGGCATTAAAAAGAAAGAAAAGACAGGACTTTGTGGTTAAGAAGTCTTATCAAATAAGTCTGGTATAGCTATATAAACAAAGAGCAGACGTGGATAGATGCAAACTGGTTAAAGAATGAGCTCAACTCCATCTTGTAGAGAAGACTTCTGGGAAAGCAAAAAGGGGCAGGACCAGGGACAAAATAACTTGGCAGGTAGGAAAACAGCTAGAGGGACCAGAAATAAGAGAACACCAGCCTGAACAATTCTGTTCAAAGAGTGGACCATGACAAATGAAGTGCCACTGAAATTACTCTAGGTTCAGTGCTCCTCAAAATATTTATAAATGAAACAGCGTTTGGCATAGAAAACAGAATTAGCCAGTTTGTGGATGACACATAGGAGCAACAATATAGTATGGTACAGCGGTATAAGCCTAAGAAAGGACCTTAGGTGGCCAATGGCTTGGCAGAAAAATAATAAACCAGGTCCCAATTCTGAAGAATAGGCAAGTATGAAGACAGTAAACCCTATTTTCCATTTTATGTGGGTGTGGTCGCAGACCTAAAGATTGAAGGTACTGCCATCTAGGGGTGTCAGCAAGGATGATGTGCATTGTCATTTCAGTAATGTTACATTTCAGGGTGCATGGCTGTAGCACAGCCCAAGTTCTGGTGGAGTCAGTGAAGGAAGATAGGAGTGAAGGGTCAAGGCCTATACATCTCTCCTGGGGGTCAGGAAGGGCACATGGAATTGGTGCGATTCCCCTGATGGAAACAGAGGAAACCATCTCTTGTGCTTCCTGTGGAGGGGCAGTGTTGCTTGGAACAAATGCATTTTATGGTAATGTGGGGTCAGCCCACTGCAAGTCCCTCTGCAGCACCTCAGTGACTGTGTGCAGGAGGACAGGACAGAAACAAAAGAGCTGAACTACACACAGTGGCTGCCCCTAAATGATTACCTCTTCCATGTGGCTTTTACTAAGTTGATGGGGAACAAACAACTCCATTAGTGGGGAGGGACCTTATGCTGCACACTACAGTTATTTATTATCTTGATTCTATACATATAAAGCAGTCACACTGTAAATTGTAAATATAACTGGCATAATATCTTCAGAATAATGGGCACAGATCTGTTGCTGGACTCTGAAAGTGACACTGCCACCCCATCAGTCCACCACCACTGTACAATGTGTAGGTTTTTTTGTGTTTGGAAACCTGGTTGGGGGTTATATGAAGTAAAAGAACCTCTTGTGTGTGGACTGGCAAAAGATCTATGCCAAACAAGATACGTATTGAAGTTGCATTTCAAAACACATTCCCATTTTGATTCAATTGCAGCTGCTGGAGCATGCATGCATGTGGGAAGGCTACCATCACCCTCAAATCTCACACCAGAACAAAGAAAATGACAGCTTACACATTGGTGTACCTGCAGAAAAATTGCATGAGTGTAGGGGACAGCAGCCACTGTCATATGTACAAAATAAAACTTTGTTTTTGCAAGATGTGTCTTGTTTTTATTATACTTTGTGTGATACAGTTACAGTACATGACAGTTTCAGTGGGTATTTTTAAGGTCCATGGGTTTAGAGTTGAGTTAAGTGTTGGACAGGGTATGGTTCCAGCCAGTTAGACTTTGTTACTGCACATTCATACATTATCCTTCTCCACAAGTGATGAAGAAAATGAACCGTGGTGCATCTGGAAAGGACAAACCAAAGTCTGGAGAAAAGATACATACCTACAAGACCAAACACCAAACAATGAAGGAAAAAGCATCACCTAAAACAAGCATCCCCAGGTGAGTGACCAATGAGGAAGCACCTCCCTTCTATGGAGATCTTCTGAGCTCAAAGCTGGAATACTGTGTGCTGTTCTGCAGTGCAATGGGGAAAATGAATAACAATGTCAATGAGGACTGAAAGGTAGGCGCCTCTGAAGGTGTGATGGATGGAAGGCAGATTATGAGTCATCTTCTTTTGGCTTTTCCCGGTTAGGGGTCGCCACAGCGGATCACCTGTCCGCTCATGATTGGCAGTGGAGTTTTACAGTGTTGAGTTACCAGCCCGGCACCCAACCTTCCACAGAAGGTACACACACACACACACGCACACAAGCACAGGCACACAGGCACACACGCACATGCACTCACACCTAGGGCCAATTTAGAGTGTCCAATCCACCTACTGCATGTCTTTGGGATGTGGGAGGAAACTGGAGCACCAGGAGGAAAGCCACACGACCACAGGGAGGACATGCAGACTCTGCACAGAAGGCACCCCAGCCGAGGATCGAACCAGAGAACCTCTTGCTGTGAGGCGACAATGCTAACCACAGCACCATGAGTACAAACAGAAAATACTTGGTCTGTTTTCAGTGAAGGAGATGAAGGGAGCTTGATTTGGGTGCATAATCACATAGAGATCTAGTGAAAGCGTAGAGCATAAAAGAAATGATGGGGAAGCAGGAGGGTACATGGATGCCATGGTAAGGTGTCAACAACATACTACTTCACAGAAATGGTGGTACATCAATACAATGAACTCTAGGAGGATAGTACAGTGGGAAAAAGGTCATGGGAGAGCTGAACGTGGAGGGAAGAAATGAATGGGCAACTGTAGTAACCATTACAAGTATGATGCAGACCATTGTTTTTTTCTGTCAGCCAGCTGTGTGTGTGTGTGTGTGTGTGTGTGTGTGTGTGTGTGTGTGTGTGTGTGTGTGTGTGTGTTTAGACACAAGACATTTCTATTGAATGCCATACTTAAATGAATAAATATTGCAGGGAAGAGAAAAGAATAAGTCAGAGTGACGCAAGCATTAGTTCAGAGAAGTAACAATTGTCCTAGACTGAATGTTTAAGAGTTTCATTCATGGATTCATGTATCTCATTCTGTGTATACTACATGGCACTGCTTATAAACAAGTTCTGTTACTTTAAGACAGTAATCTATATCTTGCCAAATTAAGAAGATCTTTGCTTGCCCAGAATGCCAACATTTGTATATTATGAAGGCAAAATATTTATCACTGATAATTTTTTCTTGCATTATTGTTAACTTTGTGTCTCTCTTGACTAATGTTTGCTTATACTGCATTTACAAACAATAAATCAGAGCCATAAGAAGCTGACAGGCATGTACTATTTAACTAGATTTCAGACATGTCAACACATCATCACTATTCAGCTGCATTGTAATTATTCTTACGGGGCTAATCATACCTCTCAACTGTCTAGATTTTTGCCTCATATTTTTGGTCCATTTTTCATAAAATTGTGGGTTTCTGGCAAATTAGTGGCAAATCATTAAAGCTTGAAGTCAGACAGACATTTGAGTTTCAGCCTTCATACCATTCAGAAAATTCATGCTAATGCAAAACCTGTTATTCAATCAACTGTCTAAGTTTATAAGAGCAATATTTAAAAACTGTCCCTATTTTTGGGCCTTTGTCCCACTTCTATTTATGGATTTGTCCAGATTTCTTGGTCTAAGAGGATGAGAGGTATGGGGGTAATCAGTCTGGGTTCTAAGTGAGGCTGTTTGAGAAGATTCAACCTTATTTATCAGTAGAAGGATCAGGAAGCGACTGGATTAATGTCCAGGAGGAAAATGTTCTGCTTATATAGAATTACTCTGGAAAATTGTACTGTAATCTGAAGTAAACAAGATTAAGTAGAAATAACATCACAGATGAGTTTGAAATCTGACATATTTATAAAACAACACTAAAGAAAACCCCAAAGTGCTTGTTTCCTGCTGTCAGACAGCGATATCTTAATTGACTGACTTACTGGTAACAAAAGATCTGCCATGGTGACTAATGTAATCACCTTTAATAGCTCTAAAACTACTTTCTGATCATAAATCCTGTAGAGTTCTGTGTCCATTTTGCATAAGCATTACATCATAAATTAACTAATAGCACCAGGGTTTCATGTATTTCACATAAATCACAATACCTGTGCCCCGACAGTAGACTGACTTTGATGTCTTGATGCCAATTCTTGGATCTTGTCTAGGTGTCAGAAAGAGGAGTTGTATGTAGAGTGGCCACTGATTTGAACTAAGAAATCTGACAACTATTTATTATATATTTTTGAAAGTCTTCTGTATGTCAAGGGCAGTCAATTCCAGTAACGCTGTGTTTCTGATAGAGTGAACCAATTCCTGGATAGGCTGAAGAGGACTAAAGGAACTGGATGGCATCAATGGTATCAGTCGCAGAGTATAAGGGTGACCAGTCAAGTGACCACAATTGGTCAGAAAGGAGTTCATCTGAGGCAGAAACAGGCAATGAATCACCATTACAGAAGGAACTTTTGGCTTTTTAAAGGACCAACAGAAAATGAAGGGGGGGTGGTGATCAGGAAGTTTATTACCCACTTGGATAGGCAGAAGGTCAACTAGAGAATCATGGGATGGATTATTTATTTATATAACAGGCAGATGAACTAGGCCACTGGGACCCCTTTTCCAACATGAGTTTGTTACAAAATTAGAAGAATGGATAAAATTACAACATAGGTCAGTAATATACTAGGAACAGTACATGTTAAATTTAACAAATCCATCCATCCATAACCCCTTTTTCCCATTTTGCATGTATGATATTGCTTAAGACAAGACAACTTGCTCCAAGTATAACCATCTTGCAGAGTTATAAAATTTTGAAAGTTTACGATGCTATTTGCAAATTTTGCCCAATTGCATTCATTTTGCTTCTGTAGGGGTAATATATTTAGTTATTTTTTAATGAAAGAGGTAAGTGGGAGTTTCTTGAACATAATAACTATCTCATGAAGGTTAGAAGCATATCCATAGAATCTTTGTTGTATACTGAACATTCTGATGGGTTTGGGGTTGGCATAATGGTTAAAGCGTTTACCTCACAGACACAAGGTTGAGGGTTTGATCCTCATCTTTGAAGGTAAATTGGCTAAGCTTAAAATGGCCTGCAAAACCAGTTAGCCTAGTACATATGAACATACAAGAAACATCACACTCTGTACACCCTCTCTACCTTGCTACAGAATGCCAGTTTGAAAGCTCCTTAATTTACCAAGTTCCATAACAGTATTTTTATCACAGTAGTCTGTACGACATCTACAGAGTTGTGTATAATTGCTTGTACTGTGTAGTAGGGGTTATATGGTACTTGTACTACCTCCTATTTGTTGAATTGCATAATACTGTGTTGCTGTTGCAATTTAGAGGTGTTCTGCCAAGCTAGAATTGTTGTTTAATAAGGAATGAATTACTGATAAGTTACTGTTAGATAAGCTGTGTTTCTTCATGCTCTGACCATATCGGTCCTTTTTCTCCTTTCCTTCCTTCACATCTAATCTCATTCAGTTCCTTCCCTCCCTCACTGTACCCATGTCTTGCTCTCTGCTTTCACCTCCCCCCCCCCCAGGCTCTTTCTCTTCTACCCGTTTTCAAGTGCCATCTCTAATCTCTCCTCTTACGTTCTCTTTCAGAATACAGTAGCTGCTAACAATAAACAGGAGTGTTCCCCTCCCTTCCGGGCTCAAATTAAACCAACAGGATTCACCTCAAAACCACTGAAATGGAGTGTCTCTGCTAGAAGCATTGCTTCCAGGCAATGTAGGTTGTGCTCCTGTAAAGAACTTTGCCATTTGTTCATAACTACTGACTGTAATTAAACTTCTAGAAATTGTATCATTTGGCTACAGTGTTACATTTGTAGTGTGCACATTGTGTCGGGGCTGCAGACGCCATTGTTAGTACCTGTCTGCACCCCCCTTCAACACCCTTTACTCCAAGTCCATATATCTCTCTAAACCTCCAGTTTTCCCCTCTCCTTTAATTTCTTTGAAATTTCCACTTGTGTTTTGCAGAACCTTGATAGAAAGACACCCATTTTAATTCTACATACACTTCGAGGCTTGCTTACATTGTGTAGCAACTTACCTGAACTAATAGTTTTCTGTAGACCTACTCTCCATCATTTTACCAGTCTCAGATCTGGTTCTACCCCACTCCATTTGCCCTCGCTTTGCTCGGCCCCAGTCTGCTCCCTACCCTGCCCCCATTCCCCACCCGCCCCCACTACCTCTACATTTATAGTCATACAGTCACACCCACTCCACATTTCAACCAATCCCAACACACCCTCCCTCCCCACATCCCTATCTCTCTCCACAAATACATTCCTTCTCAGCATACCTAATTTTAATATAGGCACCTTCATCCCTTGAATCTTTAAAGCTGCACACCTCTCTCTTCCTAATACTACTACACCTCCCTTATTATTATCCATCCTCACTATAATCTTCATACTAAGATGCACAACCCCTCTCTTAAACCACTATACTTAACTCTTCTTCTAACCCTCCTCTGTCTTCTTCTCCAGCTGACCTATCCCCCATTGTTTACCTACTCCTCTCCCTACCACATCACCTCCTCTCTCCACAAACAAGAACCTCTCTACTCTGCCTATATCTTCCCTACCTATATCACAACAACCCCCTCCTCTTGCAAAAAATACACTTTGCGACCTCTAAAACCTCTTCCACCCCAACTGCATCTTCTCCTACTTCTCCCATATCCCCCACTCAACTTTCTCCCCTACCACTCACCCAAACTCCAAAAATCCTCTCAGACTTCTGTCCCTCATACTTAAACAAATCTCCATCCTTATCTCATGTGAAATTTGCCCCAACCCTGGACCTCCAACCTGTCTAAATTCCAACTCCCCCCATCCCCACTATCCTCCTCTCCCTGTAAATCACTCCTATTTGCCACTAGTAATGCTCAAAGCCTCTGTAACAAGATACCCAACTTCCATGCTTGGGTCTCCCACTCCAATATCCTAACCATCTTTGAAACTTGTCTCAAGCCCCACCTAAAAGACTCTGAAAACAACCCTCCCAACTATAAAATCATTAGAAATGATAGAACTCATAAAAATGAGGTGGTGTTGCCTTACTTTTCTCATCTTCCCTCACAGTCACTCCCTACACCAACCCATACCTCATTTTTCTACAGCTGAACTAACCTTGGACCTCCTAAAGATTAACAATCATAAAAACATACTGATAGTTGCACTTAAAATCCCACCAGGTAACAATATCCCAATACTCGAAGATATCCTTTCCTGGCCTTCATCTAATATTTCCAATTAAACAATTATTCTAGGAGATGTTAACATCAACTGGGAATCCATCTGCTCAGTCTCTTCAGCTCACAACATAAACCTATATGTTTTTTCCCAATTAGTTAACACTCCCACCCATCCCAGCAAAGATCTCTCCTCTGGCTCTATCCTTGACTGGATACTTGTTTCCCATCCCAATATCACTGATAGTGGAACTCTCCCTAACTCACTTAGCGGTCATTTACCAGCATTCACACTCTGCTCTTCCTCCCTGCACCTTCAGCATAACTATATCTCCAACTGTACCGTTACAAACTTCAATCCTCTAACCTTCTCCAACACCCTAAGAAAAACAAACTGGAACCCCCTGCAAATCCTTCCTCTAGATTACACTGTTGCGTACTTCAACTCCTCCTTCAAAAACATACACAATACCCCCCCCCCCAGAATTAAAACAGTAAAATCCAAAACAGCCCCACTGCTTTCTAAAGATACCATTAAGCTCATGCACACCTGAGATAAACTATGGAAACAGCACCAGAAAAACACCAATCTCTCTTACAGAATTCAAACAACTTAGAAATTTATTTAAAAAACAAATTGCCTCCAATCGTAAAGCTTACTAGTCTCATCTCCAAAACAGCCATAAAACTAACCCAAAAAAATTTTGGAGCAGTATCTCCACCCTCCAAAGCCCTGGTACAAAAGACAGTCCTTGTCCTGACCCTAATGCATCGGACCAACTCATAGCCTCCAACTTTAACTCTTTCTTCATAAACTCAATAACCACATCCTTCCCCTAAAACTCATCTCCTCCACCCTCATCTCCCCCCTCACAATCCTCTCTCTCCACCACAAATACTACTCACTCTACCCCTCCTTTCTCTCCTAAACCTATCCTCATCAACACTTTAAAAAACTTTACAAACTAAACCACTGTTCTAATGCCCCAGATAACTTACCTTCCCACTACCTTAAACTAGCTGCTGATGACAATGCTCTCCCTTCCCACTACCTTAAACTAGCTGCTGACATTGCTCTCCCTTCTGACTACCTTAAACTTGCTGCTGATGACAATGCTCTCCCTTCCCACTACCTTAAACTAGCAGCTGATGACACTGCTCTCCCTTCCCACTACCTTAAACTAGCTGCTGATGACAATGCTCTCCCTTCCCACTATCTTAAACTAGCTGCTGATGACAATGCTCTCCCTTCCCACTACCTTAAGCTAGCAGCTGATGACACTTCTCTCCCTTCCCACTACCTTAAACTACCTGCTGATGACATTTCTCTCCTTTCCCACTACCTTAAACTACCTGCTGACATTGCTGTCCCTTCCCACTACCTTAAGCTAGCTGCTGATGGCATAGCTCTCCCTATCAGCATATTAATTAACTGGTCAATCCAAGAATCCTACGTGCCCCCTTCTGGAAAAAGGCCTTCATTATTGCTCTGCACAAAGGAGGTAATAACACTGACATCTCCAATTTCCACACCATAGGCATGATCTCCCCTATCTCTAAAATACTGGAAAAATGTATTCACCTTTAACTATTACCTCACCTTCTAGACAACCATCTTCTAACCCCAACACAACATGGCTTTAGACCAACACTGCCCTCCTTTCATTCCTTGACAATATCAACCATGCACATGACTCTGGTAACATAGTATCCTCCCTTTTCTTAGACTTATCCAAGGCCTTTGATACCATCTCCCCACTCCTTACTATTAGAAAAGCTCTCTAACCTCAATCTCTCTCCCTTAACCACCAACTGGTCCTCAAGCTACATCTCAAATAGGCATCAGGCTGTCAAATAGAAGAACTCTACCTCCTCCTATTTTGACAACCTTACAGGCATTCCTCAAGGCTCAATACTGGGTCCTTTACTTTTCAACATCTTTATAAATAATTTCTATCTTTGCATACCTAATACTAAACTCATCCAATATGCTGGCGACTCAACTATCATCTGCTCCATTCCATCTATCCCCTTCCCTCCTACAAGCTACTCAAGCAGCCTTTTCTAGTACCGAGGCTTGGATACTTAACCATCTAGCTCTTAATCCATCCAAATCCAAAATTATGATATTTGCCCCTACAAAAAAACACCAAAATAGATAAAAACTCCATCACAACAAGTCATAATAAGACTCCAGTTGAAGTAGTCTCCCATACCAAGCTTCTCGGCATCATTATTGATGAACAACTCAAGTTTGATATACACCTTCAAACTAGCATTAAAAAAACCTCAATAGAAGCTTGGTATGCTTTACCGCCACAGTCGCTTTCTGACACATTCCTCTAAGCTTACTCTCTCCACAACCTACCCTCTCCCCTCTCTTATGTATGGCACGCCCATCCTTACCAATCTCCAAGCCTCCCTCAAAGTTAAACTGGCATCCTGCTACAATAAAATTGCAAAGTTTGCCACAGGCACCAAACCATCTTCACATCACTGCAACTCTCTACACTCTTTAAACTGGCTAGAGCTTCCCCATTATCTCTTTTACATTCAAATATCCACTGCCCACAAACTCATTTTTAAACCCTCACACTGCCCTTCTCTAGCTACTACCTTCACTATGTATTTTCCTGACCGATCCCTCAGATCTAACAATCAAAACCTTCTCAAAGTACACAAACCATTACACACTCCTGGCCACCTCCTATTATCTCACTCCCTTGCATGGAAATGGATCTCCCTTCCTTCCCATATTCAAACTACATAATCTCCCTCTACCTTTAAAAGCTTGCTTCACTCTTACCTCTCTTCCAAATGGGAATGCTCCTGCTCCCACCCCTCGTAATCTATACACCACACCTTCCACTTTCCACTCCACCTCCATCTTGTATGCCTTCTCCTACTCTCCTCCTCACTCTAACTCGCCCGCCCCTTTCTCACTTTCTCTGAACTTTTACCTCCTACTATTTCTTTTTTTCTGATGACTTTAACAACCTATATAAAGCAATATAGCTATCTCAAACTTAATTGTTGTATTAACTCCAGTGTTTTTAAAAGTCATAATACTCTGTAAATTTCATAAGCAATTGTACATTGAATTGCATCTTTAACATTGTAATTGTTTTTGCCTTTTTGTACATGTATTCACATGGAGCTTTTCTCCCCAGGCCTCCATTGAAAAGGGGCTCAATCTAGCCCAATGGACTACCCCAGTTAACAAACTGCAAATAAAATAAAAAAAATAAATCGGACATTGCACATAAACAGTTCAAACAACACGTAGTAGTAGCTTGCATATATATTGGAGCAACTTCTTATCCCCAAGCAATTGCCACAGCTGCAAACATCCATTAATTTCCTTCAACTAAAACTTGGCTATCATCCAGGAAACCATCACAGAGATTAAGCCATGCTATTCACATACTTCCACGGTGGTGCAGCGGTAGCGTTGTTGCCTCACAGCAAGAGGTTCTCCCATTCGATTCTCGGCTGGAGTGCGGGGAGTGCCTTCTGTGTGGAGTCTGCATGTCCTCCCCGCGGTTGGGTGGGCATTCAAAAGACATGTGTAAATGGGTGTGCCTTTGCTGAAGGTTGAACGTCAAGCTGGCACCTCGGCATTCGTAAAAATCTACTGCCAATCATTAGTGGACCGGAGTTCTGCTGTGGCGACCCCTAACCAGGAAAAGCCGGAAGACAACATTCACTGTGCAAGGGCTGTGAGCACAGAAGGGCAGTACAATGGCTTGTCATCATGTCCCTTAAGTTTCCATACCCTCAGAGACCCCCACCTCCTTGCAGGCATATGTCACTCTCCACCATGGGGTGTGCCGAGGTGAGCCTTATCATTCCCATCATTCAGCCTGGCAGTTGGCTTGGAAGGTTAAACCTCTGAGCTGTAGTTCCTGTGGTACAGGGTTTGATTTCCTCACTACTGTATATCTTATAGCAAGTCACTTAACCAGATGGTGCTTGAGGGACAACTACAAATTTGGGCTGTGCTTCTCAATGATCCACTGGGCTGCAAGCCTTGCACTTACCTGTGAAACAATTTTATTACATTCATTCAAAAATTCCACTCCCTCCCCAGCTGGCACTTCTAATATCCACCAGATAAAGTAGCTGAAAATGGAGCAGATGTGGCTCCCGGGTATCTTAGTTGTGTACTGCTCCAGTTTCAGTCCCTTTAACTGGTGAGATAACGGATCATTAAAAACAAAAACATTACTACTGGTCAGATCTAATTAAGTGTAAACATTATTAATCTTGACATTTAACAGATCGTTCCATCCATCTAACTGCTTTGATCACCCATCTCATGGGATAGTAACAGTGTACTATGGGTCTAGAGTAACAGTAACAAACAAGCCCAAACACAAGTTTATTACTGTAACATTAATTAATTTTTATTTGTTGACCCAGAAAGTCTGAATGGGTGATTCATCTGTTTACAGCAGAGGCTGGAGAAGAAAAGTTTTACAAATTACAAGCTGATGTAGACAAATTACAAGATCAAAACAACATTCACAGTAGTAATTTCAGCTGCATAAGATAATTTTCTTTAAGAAATCAAGTGAATCATTGATACAAGTTAAACAGAAAACATATCCTTACGAAATGTGCTAGGGGCCCTGAAAAACAGCCAAAACTAACTACTCCAGCCTTTATCTAAGGCACTAGCACTTTTGTGAATTTTAGGCAGTCTAAAAAGAACAGGAAAAGTAGAATTCACTATATAAAAATACTAAGCATGATCCCCGATACACAGACAGATATAACAATCTCATAAACTACAGTGCGAATCTTCTGATATAATTAGTTCATGCTATATGGCTGTGAGCTTATTAATACCACCTTTACTAATCAAATAATTCATAACTTACAAGCAATAGCTACCATCTAACTGACATAGAAACCAAAGGATACAAATGTCACACTGAAATCATTTAGTAAAAAGTGCAAGAAAGACCCAGCAAATCTAGAGTCTTCACTATGTAGCAACTTAAACCTCCTCTAGTGGATACGCATGAGATGTATGCAAATAAACCTTTAAGGACATACCAGTGTAAATGACAATGGCACAATCATTATCAGCCACAGAAATATAAATGTCAAAATTACTTTTAAAGCTCCGAAGTTAGGACTGTTGGTCAGACATCCAATTAAGTACATGGCTGTGGATTTTTTTTTTTTTAAACAAGTAGCATCTTTAGTAAACTGTTACTTATGACATAGGCAATCATACATTTATATAAATGAAAATAAACCATACTGTCAAATTTTTAGTTGCAAACATTATACATCTAGTCACTGTCAGTCAAACATTACACAGCTCATCCTAGTCATGCCTTCTTTAAGCCTCATTCCTCCTCCAAAATATAATTCTGCATGTATTGTTCCCACAATTCCTCTTTTATTTTTCTGTGTAATCTGCTCCTAACCTTTTCTAAAGATCCAAATTTCCATTTGTTTTATCTCTGTTACTGTATTTGCTACTTCAAGTCTTTTATTTCCATTTTCTAGTAATTGTTTTCTTGGCAGCCACCATAATTAGATTCAGCAATGCCATACTATGTCTAGGCAATTCTGATTCTGTATCATAGATCAAAAAATCATTTTCTTAGTTGCATCAATTTGCTCATCCAGTATTTCTGATAGAGTAGTCTACAGGGAATTTTTAGTTTGCCAACTCATTCCATTCCAAAAAATACATTCCCAATTATTTCTTTCTTCTACATCACACCTGCAACATTTGCAACCTACCCGAGGAAAAATTCTTTGGAGTCTAGTTGGGTTACAAAAAGACCTATGCAAACACTTCCAAGCAAAGATACTAAACCTTCTAGACTTTATTGCATATGTGGGAGTCATACTTGTACCCCCCCCCCCACACACACACTGTTTCTTTGTAAATTGCGTATTCAATCTATCTTCCCAATCCTTTCTAATCTTTTCTGATTGATTCTTATAGTTATCCTGAATATTTTATATGCACTACTAAATATTCCCTTTTTAACACCAGCTTCTAATAAAAGCTCTATCGGTGCTGGTCTTTCACTAACGATCCCACTATTTATTTCTCGGTGCATATACTCGGATATCAATCCTTGATAGGGAAAGCAGTCTCTTGCCTGAAAACCAAATAAATTCTTGGCCCCTTCCAATTCTATTACCTTTCCCTCTCTAATTATTTGCTCCCAGTACCTTGGTTCCTTTGCTAGTTTTCTTCAGTAAATTTCAGCTCCTCTGGGCTTTTGTTTATATCCCTAATTGCAGTCATCCCTACAGGCAGAATCTCCTTTCTCCAACCCCATGTTGGCTTATTTCTTAAAATACTTTCTGCTACTTTATGAATATAATATTCTATATAGTTATTGTTATTCTCCTTAAGGATCTGCATTCAAAATCCCAGTCTCTCCTCGTTTCTTGACCATCCCCCCATTTCACCATTATCCCTTTCTACTTTGAACTATAGCTTTCTGCTTGTGCTGTGTATATGAGCCTTAACTGTGCATCTCTGAAATACCCCTTCAAATCAGGTAATCCCAAAACCACCTTGTTCTATTGGAAGGATCACCTTATCCCATCTTTATTAATTGCTATTCACAACATTTCCTCTGGTTAATAAAAATATAATTGTTTACCTTGTGCATTTGTAAATGTACCAGGCATACCTTCTGGATGTACCAGTTGAGCATTATTTACCAAAAGAACAACATTTATTAAATATCATCTCTTGTTTCTATACACGTATTAACACTTTAACCCATTTCCTCCAATACATCCCTTTCGAGTCTCTACCTTTAACTCCCAGTTGATGTGGATTGAACCTTTAAAAAAATGAAGTTATCACCTTACAGTCTTAACAAATACTCATTGACAGAGGTCAAATATTAATACATTTGTGTCTGCCATCATTTATGCTTCAAGATAAAATAGTCTGATATCTTTGTATGTAGCATGCAATATTTGATACCTAGAGGAGCAGTAGAGGTAAAGTACAGTTGTGTACACTTACCATAAATGTAGATGTTTGAGTGTATTCACTGTTGCAGTCATTACATTTGGGTAATCTGCTGGCAGGTTGCCCTCAGTCGGCCTGAATTCCAAAGTCTTGGGTTCTGCGTCGGTTGCTGTCTCCTCTTCCATGATGTCAGGTCATCAGTGGTATAAAACATGCAGCCGACGCCATTTTCTTTAGTTTTTCTTGCCCCAGATGTCAGGTGCCCCCAAAAATATATATATATATATATATATATATATATATATATATATATATATATACATATACATATACATATATATATATATATTATACACACACATGCATCAATATAAACTTCATCTTCATCTATAAGCAAATACACCACATAGGTTGTAGAAGATAGAGAAGGAAAGATAAACTCCAGAATGACTGGGGGATGGCGGGCGGGTAACCTGGACTGCAACAGTGAATACACTCGAACATCTACATTTATGGTAAGTGTACACAACTGTATTATGTTCTTCATGTTTCACTGTTGCAGTTGTTACATTTAGGTAGAATCCCAAAGCTATGGTTGGGAGGCTGGAGCTAAACAGCATTGGGTGCAGCTATAAGGCCCTGCAGAACTGCAGTGGCAAAGCATGCCCTGGACTTAGAGTAGAGAGGCAAATGATAATGCTTTGTAAAGGTGTGAACAGAACAGAACTCCAAGTAGCAGCCTCTAGAATGTCTTTGGTTGGTACTCCTCTGAGAAAGGCTGCTGAAGTAGCTGCAGCCCTGGTGGAATGAGACCTAATGCCCTTGGGCTCCAGTTGCAAAGATTCCATTTAGAGGCATGTTTAAAATACAATGTAGTCCCTAGGGGCATGTGTGTTTTATGTATGCCCACACAGGGTGAACTGTATCCAGACCTCCTAGCTAAATGGCAGGAAATTAATCTGCAAACCAGTTTATCCTATATTCGCTTGCTGTTAGAACACTTTAGCCCTATTGAACAACAACTTGTTATAGATGTTCAAGAGCTACAACATTTTATTGAAAATCATTTTTCCGAGGAGTATCAGGTGGAGAGACTTAACAACATTTTCTTTTCAGCTTCAGTATATGACAGCAAGCTACAACAAGTTAAAATTAAGACGTTGGAGCGTGATCTTAAGGATTTCGCTCTTAACAACATTTTTAGTTGGCCCAGGAGTAGAACAAATACCACTGTGAGGCAAATGGATACTTCCAAAAGGGAGCCGGCCCCTAACCAACAGATGGAGGAGAGAATGGCTCGTAAGGACAACGTTACCAATAGTAATCAGCATACGTCTGTCTCACTTCCTGGGTCTACAGTTGATTCTTCGCATGCAGCCACAGTAACGCATACGCCTTACAATATGGAGAATGAACGACAAGGGCGTACCAGCGCTAATGAACTAAGTAACATTGGACTAATGCAGGGAGCTAGACCAAAGAATGGCTCTACTGTGTATAGTAGAACTTTTCCGATGCTGCCAGCACTAGTACGCAAGAAGAATGTACGCAGATGGAGTATTTCGCAGACCAGCGAACACAAGAGACGGAAGGTCTCGGAGTGACTAGGGGGGATGGTAATATTGTTTTTAGTATTTCAGATATTGTTCTGGGTGATATGAAATTGGAGGTACTTAATAAGGGACTGACGTTTGTACCGGAGGCCCTATCAGAACACAGTCAGGTGATTTTGGATATTTTAAATTTCGCAAGAAATGTGATGTTAAAACAGATGCATCTGGGAACTAGCAATGTTGTTGACAATGCAACTAAGAATATTATCAGTGATACAACAGCCTAGTATCTTTATGCCACTTTTTACTCCAGCATTAACTGTGTTTATTAGAATGTGTGAGCAAGATTTTGAAGAGTACTTTAATACAGTTAGGAGGAAAAAGTTTTATAATCTAACTGTTGAACAAAAGAAAGCATTACAAGAGTTGACGCAAGATGACAATATTGTCGTGAAACCAGCAGATGGGGGGGGGGGCAATTGTCATCATGAACAAATCGATGTATTGCTCTAAACTAGATATGATGCTTAGTGCTGTGCATACTTTTAGTAGAATATCTCCCATTATGGTCAACAATTATATAGAGAAAGTACATAGTATTATTGGCAACATGCATTCATCAGGTTTTATTAATAAAGATCTTAGTGAATGTTTGTTTATACAAAATCCGGTAACACCTATGTTCAAAGCCCTCCCTAAGATTCATAAGGATGCTAAGAACCCACCCCTGAGACCCATCGTGTCAGGCAGGGGATGGGTCACAGAGCATATATCCATCTGGGTGGAAACTACACTTAGACCTATAGTAGAAGATGTTCCAAGGATTTTAAGGGACACAGCACATTTTTTGGGTTCTGTTTCAGAGTATTTGTCAACCAATAATGAGTTAGGGTTATTGTTTGTGACTTTGGATGTTAACAATTTGTTCACTGTTATTGACAGTGTCTATGGAGTATATGCAATAGAGCAATTGCTATGTTGTAAGACCCAGTTTATTAATGATGAAATTCAATGTGTATGTAAACTGTTGAAAGCAGTTTTGGAAAACAACGTGTTTTATTGTCATGGCATGTATTATAGACAAAAAAGTACAGTTTTGTACCTACCATAAATGTAGATGTCCGATAGGAATGCATCTGCAGTCCTTACAAATGGGTTGTCCTGTCGTCAGGCAGCCCTTCGGTCGGCCGGATTCCAAAGTCTGGGTCTGGCCTCGGCTGGTGTCGCACTTCACCCGACGTCATAGCTGCAGTTATTCGGGTATAAAGGCATCAGCCGACGCCATTTTCCTCAGTGTTTCTTGCCCCAGATGCCAGGTGCCCTCTTGGAAGGCTAAATTTGGATAAATGCCAATGATTCCAAATAGTAGAAACAAACACAAAAATAAGCATGTATGTACATATATACAAACAAATACACCATAATAGATCCCCAAGCTAGCTGAAGGCTGGCAAATACCCTAGGAGTACCTCAGAGGGAAGGTGGGTGGGTAATCCTGACTGCAGATGCATTCCTATCGGACATCTACATTTATGGTAGGTACAAAACTGTACTATGTCCTTCAAGGATGCATCTGCAGTCCTTACAAATGGGTAGAATACCATAGCTAAACAAGGGGAGGAGGAAAGAGTAGAGATTATGGTGTAGCTAGGATCCCTTGCAAAACAGCAGTGGCAAAACCTGCTCGGGATCTAGAGTATAAAGGTAAATTGTAATGCTTGGCAAATGTATGCACGGAGGTCCAAGTAGCAGCCTCTATAATGTCCTTGGTAGCCACTCCTCGTAAGAAAGCTGTGGTAGTGGCTGTAGCCCTTGTGGAGTGAGGCCTGATGTTCTCTGGAGTTTTCTTTCCATGGTAGGAGTAACAAAATCTAATGCAATTTCCTATCCATTTGGAGATTGTCTGTTTTGAAATTGGTTTTCCTTCCTTTCCTGTGGCATATGCTACCAGAAGCTGGTCAGTTTTTCTATTGGACTTAGTCCTGTCCAGGTAGTAGCATAACTGTCTGTGTACATCCAAGGTATGCAAAAGTCTTTCTCCCCTGTTTTGTGGGTTTGGGAAGAATGTAGGTAGGTGGATAGCCTGATTTAATGACACTCTGGATACCACCTTAGGCATAAATGTAGGATTTGTTCTCATGGACACTCTATCTTGATGGAAGATCAGGAAGGGTTGCACTGCCATTAATGCCTGTAGTTCAGAGACCCTTCTTGCTGAAGTTATGGCCAGCAGGAAAGCAGTCTTCCAGGATAAGTATTGTAATTCTGCTGTTGCTGCTGGCTCGAAAGGAGGAAGTGTCAATTTTTCTAGCACAAAGTTCAAGTCCCATGCTGGCAATGGTGGTTTCCTGGGAGGTTTTACATTTTAATTCCTCTCAGAAACTGTCTGAGCAGGGGATGAGAGAAGACAGGAGGATCCAAGCTGTATTGTGCTGAAATAGCTGATGCATGTATCTTGATGGAAGAATAGGACAGGCCTGTGTGGAAGAGCTCTGCCAAGTACTCCAAGATGTTGGCCATGTTTACCAGAGTCACATCTTCTCCCTTTGCAGTACTCCAAATGAGATATCTTTTCCATTTTGCTGCATAATTCTTTCTTGTTGAAGGTCTGCGAGCCTCCAGGATTATGTCTTTAACCCTTTGGGATAAATTTGGGTTAATTGCTGTTATGTAATGTTCCAGGCAGTTAGCTGCAGAGTTTTCAGGTTTGGATGCAGGATGTTGTAGTTGTTCTGTGTTAACAGTAATGGGATCAGGGGTAGTGTCCATATTTGTTCCCGAGACATGCTCCTCAGCAATGGGTACCAATGTTGTCTTGGCCAGTCTGGAGCTATCAGAATGATCCTTGGACGGTCCTCTTTGATCTTCAGAAGCACCTTGTGCATCAAAGGAAGTGGTGGAAATGCGTATGCTGTCAGGTTTTCCAACTGAAAGATAGGGAGTCCACCTTCCAAGCAAGTGGGTGGTACATCCTTGTGCAGAATTTCTTTAGCTGGTGATTGAATGGGGATGCAAACAAGTCTATTTGTGGTAATCCCCATTCCCTTGTGATAACTTTGAAGATGTCGGATGAAGCATCCATTCGTGGGCATCTGTGGTTGTTCTGCTTAATATGTCTGCTAGAATGTTTTCTTTTCGGTACAAAAATTGCTTGTAACTGAATGTTGTAGCTCAGGGCCACATCCCATAGGTCCAGTGCCAGCCGGCATAGAGGATATGAATGGGTGCCTCCCTGTTTGTTGATGTACCACATAACTGTGGTGTTGTCTGTCCTTATCATCAACTGACCTTCTTGGAGAAATGGTCTGAATGACTGGATTGCCAACTTTACTGCCAGCATTTCCTTTAGATTTATGTGTAGGCGCAGCTGGTCTTGAGTCCATAAGCCTTGTATGCACTTGCCCTGCATGTGTGCCCCCCAACCGAGGTCTGAGGCATCTGTCGTGATGGTTTGGCTTGGTTGGCTGTTGCAGAAGGGCAATCCTGTGTTTGATTGACAGGCCTGAGCCCACCATAGGAACTCTTGTCTCAGGCATGGGATTATTGGGATTTTGGTTTCTAGGCTGTGCTTGTGTTGGGACCACAAATTCCTTAGGTACCACTGTAGCTTTCTCATATGCAATCTGGCATGAGGGACCAGAATTATGCAGGATGCCATGAAGCCTAGAGCTTGCAGTACTTTTCTTGCAGTTAGGTGGTTCTGCTTTGTTAATGCCAAGAAGTAGAGAGGTAGTTGCTCTTTCTTTTCTGCAGTTAGGAATGCCATTTGTTTTGATGTGTCCAGCTCTGCACCCAGAAAGGTTATTCTTTGGGATGGAATCAGCCTTGACTTTTTTATACTGACTGTATATCCCAAGGCTTGCAGCAGGTAAATGACTCTTTGTAAGTCTTCTGCTAGCTTGCTTTTGTTGTCCGCTTGTATCAGGCAGTCGTCCAGGTAGGGATAAATTTGGATTCCCTGAAGTCTGCAATGAGCAATTACTGATGCCAGGCATTTCGTGAACACTCTGGGCGCAGTAGATAAGCCAAAGGGCAATGCTGAAAATTGATAATGCTCTGATCCTGCAAGAAATCTGAGGTATCTTCTGCAAATTGGTCTTATGGGGACGTGCAGGTATGCCTCCTTGAGATCTAGAGTTACCAGCCAAGACTCCTTGCCCAGCATGGGAAGAAGCTGCTGTAGGGTCAGCATTTTGAATTTTGGAACAATAAGGAATGTGTTTAAAGTGGACAGGTCTAGAATGGGTCTCCATTTGTTTTCTTTTCTTGGTACCAGGAAGAGTCTGGAGTAAAATCCCTTTCCTTGCTCCACAGATGGTACATTTTCCACAGCTCTCATTCTTAATAATTGAGACATTTGTTTTAGAGCTTCTGTCCTTTGAGCAGGTGGTAGGTTTGGCATTCCTCTCTTCCCTGGTAGAGTATGGAAATGGAACCTGTAACCTTGGTCTATAGTTTGCAAAATCCATTTTTCCCTTGTGATGCAATGCCAGTTTTTTGAGAATAAGGTTAGTTTTCCGCCTAGGGGTGCTTCTAGTTGTTCCCTGGTAGGCGGTGCCACTGTCAAGTCACTGTGATTGAGTTGTTGTAGAGGTGGTGGCTGCGTCCGTGCCTCGCTGGTTGTTACCTTGCCATTGGCGTCCCCTGTAGGCACCCCTGGATTGGTTTCTGCCTCTTGAATGCCTATTCCTGCCTCTCTGAGGCTTAGAGGAGTCCGGAAAGGACCAATTCTTGGAGGGCCAGTTCCTGCTAAACCTTGGAGGTTGAACCTGTAAGAAATCTTTCACCGTTTGTACAGATTTCGCCTTCTCTTCCATCTTTTTTAGCACCTGCTGAGCAGGGAAACCAAATAAATTGACCTTGTCCATGGGTGCATCCAAAAGCTTTGATTTGACATGGTCTGGTAATGCCTGTTCTTTCAACCATGCATGTCTCCTGATAACTGTGCCAGTCATGGCTGATCTAAAGGAAGCCTCCAGTGCATCATAGCCACATTTTAAAGAATGGTTACTAACCTGCTGTATGTTATGTACCATTTCCTGAACATATTTTTTATCTAAAGATTCTTCAGAGGAAAGCTTTTTAGTTAACTGGTCAAGCATAAACTCTTGATATTGAATCATATGAAATTGGCAGTTTAAAGCCCTAGCTGACAAGGTAGCAGAAGTGTAAACTTTTTTACCCCATCTCTCTAAGGACCTGGATTCCCTTTCAGAGGGGAGGGGGTTTTTAGTAGAAGTAGCAGCTACAGCTTTAGGGCCCTGGGCCTGCAAAAGGAGCCTTGTATAAATGATGATGAGTGTCCGGGACCCTGTAGAACCTATCGGGCTTAGCAGGAGCCGGAGGTAATGAATCAGGAGCAGTGCAAGCATCATTAAATGCATCATCTACAACAGAAAGAACTGGAGGTATAGCTAAAGGCCTATGTTGTGGCAAATGTAGAAAGGTTCTAAGCCTTTTTCTGGAGTCTGAGAAATCTTGACCCTGCCACTGAAAATGTTCCCTCATAGCATGCAAGGTTTCCCCAAAGGAAAATTCCTCAGGTGGAGAGGCTGAAGGAATGGACTCTTCAGCATCAGAGTCTTCGTAAGGAGAATAAGAAGCCTCAGGAAGGTCTGTATGTTCTGATTCATCAGAGGAACCATCAGTGGATACTGGTTCAGGGGGCTCTGCTCTAGGTCTCTTTTCTGGAGGTGGGAGAGAGGACCTGCCTGGATGAGGCTGGGATCCACGAATTAAAGAAATTAAATCCTCAGCCAAAGATAGCATATGAGAGCTAGTGCTGGGCCTGTGTGAGGGGGGTTTGGCAGGCACAGATTTGGAAGCTTTGGCTGCTTTAGCCCTGGCAAAGGCCTTGATAGACATGGCTGCAGGAGGCCTAGCAGCTCCACGTGCAGGGGTTGAAATATCCAGGGGAATTGTGTCTGATAATTCCTGAGAAACCGCAACAGAAGGTTGGATTTCAGAAGCAGATTCTACCAGGTTAGAGGAGGCCTCGGTAGAAGGCATGGTTTCGGCTGGAGAAAGAACCGCTTGCTCGGTTTCGGCCGAAACCGAGACACTCGCGGTTTGCTTAATCGTGGTTTCGGCCGAGACCGCGGACCGCGAGTGTCGGTCCTTTTCTTTTCGTTTTTTGGAAATTTGCGTTGTCGGAGGATCCAACGACATAATGTAGGCAAAATCAGAGCCGAAAATTTGTTCAGCAAACTCTGACCGACGTCTAAGCGTCCGTCGGTTAAAAGAAGCGCAGGCTAGACAAGCTGCTACGTCGTGGTCTGGGCCTAAACAATGTATACAGTAGGAGTGGAAATCTTTATGAGGTATTTGTTTCCCACAAGATAAACAGTTATTCACTTTCTCTGACATCGGCTGAGGCAAGAAAGAGTCCCCAGTGGGGTACTTAGCTTTTTAGAAGTCTTCGAAGTAGTATTCGGTAGTAGTAATCTCTGGATCTGACCGACCGGCACTTGCGAACAGCTTCTGCTTCGGGCGCCACGCGGCAAGAAAGACTGAGGAAAATGGCGTCGGCTGATGCCTTTATACCCGAATAAATGCAGCTATGACGTCGGGTGAAGTGCGACACCAGCCGAGGCCAGACCCAGACTTTGGAATCCGGCCGACCGAAGGGCTGCCTGACGACAGGACAACCCATTTGTAAGGACTGCAGATGCATCCTTGAAGGACATCAGGGTGTCGCCATGGGGACACCCTGTGCCAATTCTTACACCAACCTAGTGTTGACGTATTGGGAAGATCAGGTTATATTCAATTCTACACATGCATGGAATCAACATTTACGTTTTTATGCACGTTTTGTAGATGACGTTTTTTTCTTGTGGGATGGTGACATACAGCAGTTAGAAGCATTTGTTCAATATCTAGAAGACAACTCTGCGTTTTTCAGATTTACCACTCATCACTCCACCTCCTCCATAGACTTTTTAGATGTTAGAATGGAAAGGGATGTGATGGGGAGGATCACTACCTCACTGTTTAGGAAAGAGTGTTGGCGTAACAGTTTACTTCATCATGATAGTATGCATCCACAACATACTTTTGATAACATAGTTAAAGGACAAGTGTGTAGGATCTCTAGGATATGCAGTGAGGACAATAGGTTCCATGAGGAAGTGGATCGCTTCCAACAAAATTTAGTAAGAAGAGGTTATAAGCATGATAGGATAAATTCCTTAATAGATCAAAGCAAATTTAAGAGGAACAATACAGCTAAACCCTGGATGAATAGAAGGGTGCAGGATATGGTAAGGAAAAATAAAACAGCTATTGAAGGTAAGGACAGGGAGGATATTAAGATGGTTCTTACTTATAGCAGTGACGTGGGTAATATTTGTGACATCATCAAACGTCACTGGCAAGTATTGTATACTGACCCTGAACTCAAGGTACAACTAGTGAATGTCCCGAAATTTATTTTTAGGAGGAATAAGAACTTGAAGGATATATTATGCAAGGAACCCAGTACCAAGACAAACATTAAGATTAACAGTAAAGGTACTTTCCCATGCCATCAATGTAAAGCTTGTCATTTTATTTTGCAATCCCAAGTTTTTGTGCACCCTAGGACTAATAAGCAATATGTTTTCAAAGGGTATGCTGATTGTAAAACTAAGAACTTGGTATATATAGCTGTATGTCAAGGATGTGATACATATTATGTAGGAAAGACCAACAATATTTTCAAACATTTGTCAAACATTAGACTCGGTAATGAGCATAATGCCTTGGTATTACACATAAAAGATAATCCTACTCATTCATTTTTATTTATGGTGACGCAGGTTGTTACTCCAAACACTAGGGCAGGTAATTTGGTTAATGAAACAGAATGTGCTCAAACCAGATGGATAGTGAGACTACGAGCAGACAGATTACCTGGCATTAATGGCTTTGTACCTTTAAAACCTATCCTTAAGAAAAGGAGGGTGATTTACTGAAATGTGATAGGTTGTTACTTATTTTAAATTTGTGATGTTTTAGATTGTGTGTTATCTGACGAAGGGCATATGGCCTGAAAGCGCTCATCTGTGAAAATAAAGTTTTATGGTATTCTCTATTACACGTGGATGTTCTCTGCTTGCTTGTTTTTGGATATTCTTGGATATTTTTGCTACTTGTCGGAGGACTTTGGTGCAAGAGAGTTTTTTGGTTGCCTCAAATGTAGAATTTGTCCTCAGAGACACCCTGTCTGGGTAAAATATGATAAAAGGCTCTACAGCCATGAGGGCCTGTAGCTCTGAAACTCTTCTTGCTGAAGTAATTGCTAGTAGCAGAGCTGTTTTCCATGATAAGAACTTTATATCAGCTGGTTCAAATGGAGGCAGGGTGAGCTTTTCCAATACATAATTGAGGTCCCATGCAGGTAATGGTGATCTTCTAGGAGGCCTTACATTTTTGGGTCCTCTAAGATACTGCTTTAGTAAAGGATAAGAAAAGATTGGTGGCTCTGTATTGTAATGAGCCAAAATGGCAGAGACATGGATTTTAATTGAAGAGAAAGATAGGCCTTTGTCAAGCATCTCAGTCAAGTATTGTAATATCTGAGGAATATTTGGCTCTGCTGTATCAGTTCATTGTGCTTGATTCCAAGCACAGAATCTCTTCCATTTATCAGCATAAGATTTTCTAGTACTAGGCCTTCTGGCTTCCAATATGACATCCATCACAGCTTTACTGAGAGTTGTTTGTATAACTACATGATCAGCCATGCTGCCAGGTTCAGTGTCTGGAATTGATTTTGCAGGATCTGATTGTTTTGCTGGGACAGTAGTTGAGGTTTTTGAAGTAAGGTCCAAGCTGGGTGTTGAGACAAGTTCCTTAGGACTGGGTACCAGTATTGGTGGGGCATGTCCGGGACAATTAGTATCATCTTTGGTATCTCTTGTCTAACTTTTAGGAGGACCTTGGGAAGAAGAGGCAGAGGAGGGAAGACATAAACTGATAGGTTTTTCCAAATGAAGGATAGGGCGTCCACTTTCCATGCTCGTCTGTGATAAGTCCTTGTGCAGAATCTTTTCAATTAATAATTTTGAGGAGAGGCAAATAGAGCTATGTCTGGGCTCCCCCATTTCTCTGTTATCATGCTGAAGACTTGTGGATTTAGTTTCCACTCGTGAGGGTCCATAAGGTTTCTGCTTAAATCGTCTGCCAGCGTATTTTGCTTTCCTGGCAGGAATTGTGCTTGAAGATGTATTTGGTAGGTCAAAGCTGTGTCCCACAGTGCCATGGCTAATCTGCAAAGGAGGTATGAGTGTGTGCTCCCTTGCTTGTTTATATACCACATGACCGTGGTGTTGTCCGTCTTTATCAGTAGTTGTCCTGGATGAAGTAAGTCCTTGAAGGCTGTTAGGGCATTTTGAACAGCTAGCATCTCTTTCTGGTTGATATGCAGATGCATTTGTTTTGGAGTCCATAGGCCCTGAATGCATCTTCCTGCCATGTGGGCCCCCCAGGCATAATCTGATGCATCTGTTGTTAAGGTTTGGCTGGCAGGGGGTAGAGTGAAGGCCCATCCCATGTTTTGGTGACATGCCTTTGCCCACCATAGAAACTCCTGTTGTAGGCAGGGTATGAGAGGAATCATTGTTTACAGACTCTGAGAATGTTGACTCCATAAACTTTTTAGGTACCATTGAAGTTTCCTCACATGCAGTCTCGCATATGGAATCAGTAGGATGCAGGATGCCATGAAGCCCAAAGCCTGCAGAATTTGTCTTGCAGATAACTGGGTTTTTGTCGCCATCAGTTTGAAGTAAGCAGTCAGTTGCCTTTGCTTGTCTGGTGTGAGGTAAGCCATCTGGGCAGTTGTATTCAAGCTTGCACCCAGGAATGTTATCCTTTGAGAGGGTACCAGTTGTGATTTCTTTTCATTTATTGTGTACCCTAGGCATGTTAGAAGCCTTTTCACAAACACCAGGTGTTGAAGAAGAATGTCCTTGCTCTCTGAATGAAACAGTCATCCAAGTAAGGGTATATCTGTATACTTTTTTGTCTGAAAAATGCAATTACTGGTGCCAGGCACTTTGTGAAGACCCTGGGTGCAGTAGATAAGCCAAAGGGCAGTGCAGAGAATTGGTAATGCATTAAGCCAGCCTTGAATCTGAGGTATCTTCTGCACGATTGTCTTATTGGGACATGCAGGTATGCCTCTTTTAGGTCTAAAGTTACCAGCCAAGCATTCTTGCCCAGCATGGGCAGAAGCTGCCGCAAAGTCAGCATTTTGAAATTTGGAATGTCCAGGTATGTGTTCAAAATTGGTAAATCCAGTATTGGCCACCAGGCCTTGTCCTTTCTGGGTACCAAGAACAGTCTCGAGTAAAAACCTTGTCCTTTTTCCTGTTCTGGTACTGGCTGAATGGCCCCCATATCCATGAGGGACGTAACCTTTTTCTGTGCCTCTGCCCATTGATTTTTGGGCAGATCTAGCCAACCGTTTGCCATTGGCACAGTGTGGAAATGGAATCTGTATCCCTGTGATACCATGTTTAGTACCCACTTGTCCTGGGTTATTAACTGCCAATTGTGAGCAAAAACTGCTAATTTTCTCCCTAAGGGTGCTGCCAAAAGATAAGTGCTTGGTGTAGGCAGAAGGAAGTCATTGGGACTGTTTTCTGTAGGTTCGCACTTTATCTCCTCCAGATTTGGAGGTAGAAGCGCCCCATTGCTTTGACCTGTATGAATCTTGTGCCTGGTATCTGGAACCCTTAGGGCATCTGGATTTGCCCCTTTGAGCTCTGTCTGACACAAGAAAGGACCGATTCTTTGTAGACCAGTGTCGACTGAATCTTGGTGGCTGCACTTGTAAGTCTTTAACAGTTTCCATAGACTTAGCTTTGTCTTCTATTTTCTTTAAAACCTCTTCTGCCTTAATACCAGAGTATCATGCTGTAAAGGTGCATCTAGCAATTTAGCTTCAAGATGATCAGGCAAATGTTGTTCCTTTAGTCAGGCATGCCTCCTAATCACAGATCCAGTAACTGCGGCCCTGCAGGAGGCCTCTAAGGAGTCAAAACTACATTGCAAAGTATGCTTTCCAACCAATTCAGATGCATGCAATAATTCCTGCAATTCTTTATTTTCTGCACATTCAGAATTCAACATCATTTTCTGTTTCAGCAATCCCATAACATGTTGTTGATACTTAAGCACATGAAATTGACAGTTTAAGGCTCTGATTGCCAAGGATGCAGATGTATAAACTTTTTTTTCCCCATCTGTCCAGTGTCCTTGAATCTCTGTCAGAGGGAGTACGATTTTTTGCTGTTGAGGCCTTAACTCCCTTTAGACCCTGTGAAATAGTTTCAGGATCAGCAGCAGGGTTTCTAAATAAAAAATTGTGTGAGTCAGGGACCCTGTAATATCTATCAGGCTTACTGGGAGCCAGAAGTAAGGAGTCAGGGGACAAGCTTTACTCCGAAAAGACATCATCCACAATGTCTAAAACAAGGGGAATGGCTAAAGGCCTATGCTGAGGGAGAAAAAGGAAATCTCTAAGCCTCTTTTTTTTTATTTCTGAGAAATCTTGACTCTCCCAGTGAAAATGCTCCCTCAAAGTATGCAAGGTTTCCCCAAATGAATAATCCTCAGGAGGAGAAGCAGATGGTATAGACTCCTCTGCATCAGAATCCTCATAGGGAGGTATAGATAATTCCTGATCAGAAGAGGAATCAGAAGAAATAGAAACCTGATCTAAAGATTCATAATCAGTGTCTTGCCTAGGCCTCTTATCTGGTGGGGGATGGGTACCCCTGATCAAGGTAATAAGGTCTTCAGCCATTTTGATCATCTGATTTTTAGGCATAGAGGCCTGTGCACGTGGCTCATGTGTCATTTTTTTAGTTTTAGAAGTTGCTTTTGTCTTTGGTTTTGCAGCTGTCGTCGGTTTGATATACAAATGTTGAGGTCTGAACACACCCTCAGAAGCCGGTGCTTGCTCAGCAGCTCCGGACCCATCCGAGGGAGATACATCCATCGGTCCAATACCTTGAGTATCTTGCGGCATGCCGGACTCCACATGGGTGTCGGTAGAGGCCTGCGACTCAAAGGAAGCGGGCATCAGGGGCTGCGAATGTGCCTCAATGAGTACCGGCGACTGGCTTAGGAGAAGCTTCATCGTCGGTTTTGGATCTCGACTGCCTTTCTCTGTCCTTTTCTTTGCGCTATGTACTCCGGTAGTCAGATTTAACTACCCAGAAATATCGTCGGTTAGCATTCCGTTTCCAAAATACTTTAAGGCAAAAATATACCGACGCTTAATAGTGCGTTGGTTAAATCTAGCACAAAACTGACAACCAGGCACGTTATGATCAGGGCCTAGGCAAGGAATACAGTACAAATGGAAATCCTTATGAGGTATTTGCTTCCCACAAGTAATACAATTATTAACTTTTTCTGACATCGGTATGGGGCAAGAAAAAAAAAGTTTCCCCAACGGGGTACTTGGCTTTAGTGAGGACTTTGGTTCCGAAACTCAAACTCGAATATTTCAGTAGTCGGCCGACCAGCACTTGCGAAATGCTTCTGCTTTGGGCACCACACGGCAAGAAAGACTAAAGAAAATGGCGTTGGCTGCATGTTTTATACCCCTGACGACCTGACGTCATGGAAGAGGAGTCAGCAACTGACGCGGGACCCAAGACTTTGGAATTCAGGCTGACTGAGGGCAACCTGCCAGCAGATTACCCAAATGTAATGACTGCAACAGTGAAACACGAAGAACATCTGCAGAAATGCCTGGAGGTGCACTCAACTGTAACGAGTTAATACAAATGTACATTGCAAGAAACACACAATTAATGATACCGAAGCTGGCTAATGTGTGCAAGGGTATTCATCTTCAGACAGATACAATCATAAGAGATATGGGCACTTATATGGACAACTCTCTAACCTTCTCTCTCATTCCATCATATTTCCACTACAGTCAGCATATCCGTCTATCTAGCTCAGTTCATTTTCAAGGGAATATTTCCAAGTTCCAAAGAAGTCACCCTACTGCTGTACTCTTGCCTTATCAGACCCATCGTAAAACATAATGTCTCCTTTAGTATGTACAAATCCAAGCTTATCGCTCAACTAGATAGGCCTCAAAGATGTCTAAATAAGAAAAATGAAGGCTTTATGCTTTAACTATTCCAAAAGTTTATCAGGACTCTCCTTTAAATTGGTAATCTACAGGCTGATGTAATATGACTCTTATCCCTCTTTTCAAGCCATGAAATACCCAGTCCTATTTGGCTTCCTATTTGTTCATAAAAATCAGTGGTTCTAAAACACCTGCTCTAGGGACTTAAATCAATATTAACAAATAAACAAGACCTGCTGGAGGGATACATTCCTTACTCAATGTATTCATCGCCTATGGAATAAGTTATCATTATAGGCCAAAGTAAGTTTTACTTTTACCACCTTTAAGACTAGCCTTGATGACTGTTATGTGGAGAGACAAGCTTGCAAGTTTATCGTGTACAGCCTTGCTCAATTCAATTGGCAAGCACTATTAAGCAGTTGTGAAGGTTGGCAAAAAATTTTAAGTGTGTCTATTTAAAGGTGTATATGGCCAGGTATCTTATGACCCCTCCCCCAACCTGATTACTTGCCTAGTATTGTTCCTATATTCCTACATTTATGAAGAAGAAGAAATTAGCGGAAAAAGATAGACTGGTTCCCAAATAAGTACGTAAATACTGGTGTAGGTATAGCAGGAAACAATAAATGGTAAATGACTAAAAATGTTCATATTTGTGAAAAGGAATATCTTGCAGGACATGTTAATGGTTCTAATGCAACTAGGGAAGACAGTAAACAAACTGAAAAATTAGAGTTATGTTATTAGCAAAAGGAATTCCCGAAAATAAAAAGTGCTCGTGCTGTTAAGTCCAATCGGCATCAGAACTTAATTTACTGTATAGTTTGGATGAAGCAACTAATTGCCTGAAAATTAAATAAAGAAACTGTACAGTCTTTACAAAAACAATGGAATCCGAATCCATTGACAACTGCACGGTAGGGCACTTTAGATTTCAGAAAACTTTGAGAACTGCTTTATTTCTGATGCCTAAAGAAATCAAATGAGGTGTGAAAGCACTTTGGCAGAGCTACACAGACTAGATGAGAATAACTAGCCTGGTAAAGAACTTAACAGAAGTACTGAGGAAAAAAATGTGTATTACATATAATGTGAAAGCCTAACAAAATACAGTTCTAGGAAAGATATAGCATATATACAAGTATTCATTGTAACAATATCAGTCCTAGTAACAGAGAAGGGCATCCTAAAAAACAACAAAATATGGCTGTTGATGTTAACAGACTTTATAATAATGCTGCCAATAAGCATACCTTAGGTGTGGTAAATTATCAAACAAAGCAGATATGTGGTCACTTAAATAAGCGTTAACAAATACTACAGAAATGGCCATATTGAGAATACACAACTGGAAAAATAGCAAGAAAGTAAATGGGAAATACAGGGTCAGAAGGATAAGTACAAATCAGAGCACATACAAAACGATGGGGTCACAAGGATAAGCACAAATCAGAGCACATACAAAACGATGGGGTCACAAGGATAAGCACAAATCAGAGCACATACAAAACGATGGGGTCAGAAGGATAAGCACAAATCAGAGCACATACAAAACGATGGGGTCAGAAGGATAAGCACAAATCAGAGCACATACAAAACGATGGGGTCAGAAGGATATGCACAAATCAGAGCACATACAAAACGATGGGGTCAGAAGGATAAGCACAAATCAGAGCACATACAAAACGATGGGGTCAGAAGGATAAGCACAAATCAGAGCACATACAAAACGATGGGGTCACAAGGATAAGCACAAATCAGAGCACATACAAAACGATGGGGTCACAAGGATAAGCACAAATCAGAGCACATACAAAACGATGGGGTCACAAGGATACGCACAAATCAGAGCACATACAAAACGATGGGGTCACAAGGATAAGCACAAATCAGAGCACATACAAAACGATGGGGTCAGAAGGATAAGCACAAATCAGAGCACATACAAAACGATGGGTTCAGAAGGATAAGCACAAATCAGAGCACATACAAAACGATGGGGTCACATGGATAAGCACAAATCAGAGCACATACAAAACGATGGGGTCAGAAGGATAAGCACAAATCAGAGCACATACAAAATGATGGGGTCAGAAGGATAAGCACAAATCAGAGCACATACAAAACGATGGGGTCAGAAGGATAAGCACAAATCAGAGCACATACAAAACGATGGGGTCAGAAGGATAAGCACAAATCAGAGCACATACAAAACGATGGGGTCAGAAGGATAAGCACAAATCAGAGCACATACAAAACGATGGGGTCAGAAGGATAAGCACAAATCAGAGCACATACAAAACGATGGGGTCAGAAGGATAAGCACAAATCAGAGCACATACAAAACGATGGGGTCAGAAGGATAAGCACAAATCAGAGCACATACAAAACGATGGGGTCAGAAGGATAAGCACAAATCAGAGCACATACAAAACGATGGGGTTAGAAGGATAAGCACAAATCAGAGACAGTAAACAAACTGAAAAATTGGAGTTATGTTATTAGCAAAAGGAATTCCCGAAAATAAAAAGTGCTCATGCTGTTAAGTCCAATCGGCATCAGAACTTAATTTACTGTATAGTTTGGATGAAGCAACTAATTGCCTGAAAATTAAATAAAGAAACTGTACAGTCTTTACAAAAACAATGGAATCCGAATCCATTGACAACTGCACGGTAGGGCACTTTAGATTTCAGAAAACTTTGAGAACTGCTTTATTTCTGATGCCTAAAGAAATCAAATGAGGTGTGAAAGCACTTTGGCAGAGCTACACAGACTAGATGAGAATAACTAGCCTGGTAAAGAACTTAACAGAAGTACTGAGGAAAAAAATGTGTATTACATATAATGTGAAAGCCTAACAAAATACAGTTCTAGGAAAGATATGGCATATATACAAGCATTCATTGTAACAATATCAGTCCTAGTAACAGAGAAGGGCATCCTAAAAAACAACAAAATATGGCTGTTGATGTTAACAGACTTTATAATAATGCTGCCAATAAGCATACCTTAGGTGTGGTAAATTATCAAACAAAGCAGATATGTGGTCACTTAAATAAGCGTTAACAAATACTACAGAAATGGCCATATTGAGAATACACAACTGGAAAAATAGCAAGAAAGTAAATGGGAAATACAGGGTCAGAAGGATAAGTACAAATCAGAGCACATACAAAACGATGGGGTCACAAGGATAAGCACAAATCAGAGCACATACAAAATGATGGGGTCACAAGGATAAGCACAAATCAGAGCACATACAAAACGATGGGGTCAGAAGGATAAGCACAAATCAGAGCACATACAAAACGATGGGGTCAGAAGGATAAGCACAAATCAGAGCACATACAAAACGATGGGGTCAGAAGGATATGCATAAATCAGAGCACATACAAAACGATGGGGTCAGAAGGATAAGCACAAATCAGAGCACATACAAAACGATGGGGTCAGAAGGATAAGCACAAATCAGAGCACATACAAAACGATGGGGTCAGAAGGATAAGCACAAATCAGAGCACATACAAAACGATGGGGTCAGAAGGATAAGCACAAATCAGAGCACATACAAAACGATGGGGTCAGAAGGATAAGCACAAATCAGAGCACATACAAAACGATGGGGTCAGAAGGATAAGCACAAATCAGAGCACATACAAATCGATGGAGGCAGAAAGTAAGGAAGGCCCAGGCAAAACAAAATTACAAACATTATGGCTTGATGTGTCTACAGCTGGAAAGTATGAAACGAAGTAATACACACACGTTTATAATAGGTAGATGGTTGGAAGCAGGAAGTGATTTTGTGTACCAGAGCTGTACAAAAAGAGGTTTCAAACAGATGAAAAGATTTATACGGAAGGAGTTGGACCCCACCTGTACAAGCTGTATGCAGTCTATATCTTATTAACAGTAAAGTAGGTAGTCCGTGCAAACATCTTTAATGCATATGTAGAATAAAATGGAGTGAGGAAAAACCAGACCAAGAAGTGGGTAAGAACTGAAGTGCAATTATAACTGGGCAACATACACAGCTAAAACATTTTACACTCATACTTAGAAAAAAAACTTTGTAATGAGTCACCCTATACTCTAGTCTGTTCTGCAACTCAGCACAGTTCCATACAGATTAAATATTAGGTTCATAGTTGATTACTATGCTAATGACAACAGAGGCCTTTTCAGGCCTAGCCATGCTTCTCAAGATGAGAATCAAACCCTGTACTTGGTTTCTGTGAGGTAAACACGTTAACCATTAAGCCAACCCTATTGAACTAACAATGCTATTGATTAACCTGCAAGGTACTCCTGAAAAAACTCCCTGTATACAGTTTAATTCTGCTAGTTACACGATACCGTTACATTGGTAAAGTAATTGTTTGTTTTATTTATACCAAATTTTTGCCAGGATAGTCTGTCTGGACTGGAGCCCCTTTTCAGCAGAGGGTGGGGTAGAAAAGTTACCCTTTATTTTGAAAATAAACACTACACTATAAAAGTACCAAAAGCTTATTAAAAAGTTATAACAGCAATATAAATTCCTATAGTAGTAATAAACATTCAGAAAGATGGACAATAATTAGAGAGCATTTCCAAGGATTTGTGATCATCCTTAATTCTGTTTCCATTTTACATATCTTTACTGTAATGTAATATATTTCCAATAGTATAAATTTCATGGGTCTATATTATTTCTTTGACAGCTTAGGTTGTCGAATGTTTAATGATCGACACCTAAGCACTGAAGTTTCAAAATCGCGAACAGCCATATAGAAAATTCTTTCCTCAGGAAAGAATTTGCTAAGCCATCCGGAAATAAAATTAACTTTTCAACCTAAATATAGTGGGGGGCTGTGCCCCCCACACCCCCTAACTAAATATACCAACTCCGAGATCGCTCTTCATTGGGGAAAGGGCAAATCCCTGATAACAGCCAAGCAAATTCTTTCCTGAGGAAAGAATTCACTTATATGGCCATTTGTAATTTTCAAACTTCGACGCTTAGGTGTTGATCATTGAGCATTCGACAACCTAAGCCATCGAAGAAATAATATAGACCCAATTTCATGACATACAATAATAGTTTGATGTGAACATATTACGGTAACACAAACATACACAGTATATGCAGTATGACTGTTTATTATACATCTACATGCATCCTGTGCAGATCACACAGTATTTGGGAAAATTATACCATTAACAGGAATATGGCACTGGTAGTACATATTATGTATACAGCAGAACTAAAATAATATATTAGAAAAATACATAGATAGACCTACACATACAGTATGCACATTTCACTTTTGCAAGAATTTACAACATTTCAGGTAACTGCAACAATGGCTGGAGTATACTTGTCGTCAATGGCAGGTCAGCTTGGAAGACAAATATTTTATCTATTTTTTTTTCTACTATGTAGCGGTGGTGCAGTTCCTTGCAGTTGAGAGGTGTTTCCTTAAATTTCTTAAATACAGGAGACATTTAGATTTCAACCTTATAATCAGAAGGTGTAGAATTCCATAGGTTAGCTAGACAGAAAAGAGAGAGTCCACATAATAATTATTTGCTTCTTGTTTTTTATTTGTGGATCTTACCTGTTTTACAGGAGTGTGTGTTTTAACTAATAACTTGTTAACTGCAGGGAATTTATTTGGTTTATGAATAATATCATGCACTATTTTGGCATAAAGGTTCGTGTCATATTTATAAAAGGCAACTTGACAGCTCTCTACTTCTTGAAAGTATGCATGACCAATATGCATGACCAATAAGCAGCTCATGCCCAGAGTAATGGGCCAATCAGATGGGTGCAAGTTCATACAGTGATGAGGAATGGATTTCCAAAGGTAACAATAGACTGCCATTCAAGCAGCAACTGCATCTGAATGATTGACCTTGTGAGGAGACAGCAAATCAGCTCCAGTCACAAATTCTCCCTAACAGAACACTGAATTTGACGTCACAGTGGAAAAACAAAATAAGTCTGTGACCACATCCTTTAGGGCTGCTTAAGAGCCGATCGGCTACCACTATATCAAAGACAACATCTCCAAAAGTCCTCATCAAGTACAGGAAGACTTTAGGACTTAATTTTGAAGCTCTTCTGAAGGAACTACTAGCTGGTTCTCCTTTCACCTCCTCAATAACTAAACACCGTCAATAATGTCAGTGAGATCACCATCCTTCTCCATAACATCAATGGAATCATCATCCTTCTCCATCTTGTTTTATAAACACTGTCCATAACACCAGTGGGATTATCATCCTCTTCATAAAAAAAAAAAAACTGGATAACCACGGCTAGAGTTACTCCACTTTAATAAAAACAGTTCTTCAAAAAATATATCGGACAAGCACTTTTGCATAAAACAAATGCTTCCTCAGATCATCATACTTAACAAAAACAGTACATACTATATATAATATAAAGCAACCAATCACAATGATAAAAAACTGAGCCAAAATGACATCACTATTGGTAGGGGAGTACTGCACCCCACATTATTTGTGCTTGTGAATCTTTAACTTCCGCCCTTTAAGGGTGGGTTTAATACCAACACAGTTGTTAAGGCCAGGGAAATCTATGTGCTTGAATCCTTAGAATCCATTTTAACTCATTCTGTTCCAAATAGTTATTCACATCACCTCCTCTCAAAGTCCTATGTATACATTGTAACACCCTGAATGAAAATTGGTGTTTAGAAAACTCTAGCCGATGTTTAGCTAGCGCATTTTTAATGTCACCCTTCCTTATATCTGAGAGGTGTTTAAGGACCCTATCCCTTAATTTTTGGATAGTTTTCCCCACGTAAAAATATGGGCAAGAGTCACATGTAGCCAAATACACCAGATGCGTAGTGGTGCAGTCAGCATAGAATCTGGGTTTGAACTCAAAATCTAGGGTGGGATGTTCAAATACCTGTTCCTTGCTCAACACTTTGCATACAGAGCAATGCCTGCAAGGGTATACCCTAGCCTTTTATCTTTGTTCTTCATTGCTTTCTTGTCATTACATAGTAGCGGTTTTAGATTTTGACTATTTCTATATGAAAAAACTGGTGTTGCTCCAACAAAATTGACAATTTTGTTGTCCAGTGTTAAAAGATACCAATGTCTCTGTATTATATCTCTTACAGTCTTATTATTGTTAATATAGTTAGTTACAAAAGGGGTGGGCCATCTACCTTTACTTTTTGCAACATTGCTTGTAGGCGTATAAGTTCTATATGTCGTATTGTTTACATTATTTGTTACCAGTCCTTGTTGATCATTACCAGGCCATTCTACATTGGGCTCATCAGTAATAGGTCCAGAGGCATTACCTTGACTTCCTAATGTCATTATAGGTAGCGCTTTAACTGTGGCACTATCATATCCTCTGTCAATAAATATCCTCTCCAGGGCATCTAACTCTGTCTCAAGGTCAGCTTCGGTGTTACAGATTCTGTTTACCCTCAGAAATGGACTCAACTATACTGGGGAATACATGCCCTGGATGCATGCCATCTCTAGATAGGAGACCATTTCTCCAACAGGATTTCCTATATAAAGTCATGTTGATTCCACTGGCACCATTCTTCATGAGTGAAACATCCAAAAAAGCTACTTGTTTATCAGAATATGTAGCTGTAAACTTTAAAAACTTCGTAGTGGATTCTAGATATTCAACAAATAATAAAAGAGAGGCGCCCCCTTGCCAAAGAATAAAGACGTCATCCACAAAATGCCTGTAGAATCTAATTCCTCTGCTTAAAGCGCCATCATACAGATAGTTACATTCCCAGAAATTCATAACCAAATTTGCATATGTATTGGCACATGGGGTGCCCATAGCGACACCCCATTTCTGAAGGAATAATTGTTCTTCAGAAAAACACATTATTATGCAAACTTAAATCTAATAGTGTGCAAATTAGACCAATGTTATAATGTGATTCATGTTCATCTTTGCTAAGTATATATCCGATCGCCTCCACCCCATAATCATTGGGTATGGAGGTGAAGAGATTCTTAACATCCATTGTAACATTAACAGAGGAGTAACATCATTCGTGTATGGAGGTGAAGAGATTCTTAACATCCATTGTAACCATTAACAAAGGAGTAACATCATTCGTATCAGTAAATTCTGATAAATAATGTAGGAAGTGTGTAGTATCTTTCAGGATGGTGCCAATGGAAAAAAAAACACAGGACTTAATTGGCCCTCCACATAAATGGATAGGGGCTCAGTTACCCAACCCCCTCCAGCTACTATAGGTCTCATTGGTGGAGTAGTCATTGACTTATGAATCTTCGGCTGTCCCTTAATAACAGGTATCATTGGAGAGGGTACATGAAGAAACTGATAAAGCTCTTCATTAATTTCCCTGTTCATAAGTAAATCATACAGACATTCGCCCACATAATTAACAATCCTTCTGTATTGTGGCCAATCTATCAAGGAAAAAATTTCAACATCATTCAATAAATCGGACATTGCATGCAAGTAGTCATTAGTGTTCATTACGACAATCGCACCACCTTTATCAAATGGTCTAACAGTCAGTTCTGTATTGTGTATCAAGTTTTGCAAAGCTTGGTGTTCATTACTATTCAGATTATAAAATCTATTTCATTTGTCTTGGTTTAAAATTTCAATAAAATCCCGTTCACAAGCTTGTACAAACAATTCGACATGAGCTGGTAGATCTGGTGAAAATGTACTAGGCCTTTTATAGGCAGCATTAAATGTATCTTGTGAATCACCAAAAATCAATTTTAATGCTATTCTTCTCGCAAACAGCCTCAGGTCAATTAAAACTTCACTCACCCTAGTCATGATTGCCGGAACAAAAGTAAGTCCTCTGTTTAGCACAGTTCTTTCATGTTGGTCCAAACGATAGTTAGACAAATTCACTATCGAGTTTCCTAACGCTTCATCTTCTGTTGTAACGGATCTCTCTCTGTAGATACCTTCCTCTTCTGTCTCCCCCTGCTGGTTGAGCACATATATTGCGGTCTCTTCGACTGCACAGGAAGAGGTAAAAAATTTTCCACATTGAATGGACCAGATTGTTTAGGTCTAGCACCCATTGATACATAGTTATTGTGTTGTCGATTCCATATTTGCTGGTTAGGGGGAGGTGTATATCATCTTGATTTATTACCGGTAGATTAATGTTAGTACTCTCATCGAGACACAAGCCAACTCAACTGTACTGTTAGCTGTATCAGACATGATGTTCTTGGGTCGAAAGCGAGGGTGTGTCAGGTAGTTCCTCCTCTCTGGTTTCCAGCGTCGCTCTTACAGCTCTCCATTGGTCACCATTCCTAACTTCAGAATACTGCTCATTGGTATGTCTCGGCCACACAAACACATTACCTGACGAGAAATCCCTCTGCAGTTTATTCTGTTTAGTTTGTCTAAGTCTCGTCTCATATGGTGACATTAGAGTAGACATTGTCAATCCTACTATTATATAGCTCACCCTTAAAGCGCATCAGTAAGTCAGCATGTTGTTGTTCAGTTTGTATTAACAGTTGGTCTTCTAGAGGTTTAAAATACTCATCATTAATTTAATGTTGTTGAAACCACAGTCCAAGTTTAGTTGCTGCCATCTCTTGAGGAGATCAGGATGAACATCTCCACAAGTTGGCATGCATAGAATGCGCATGCCTCTTGATATAACATGAAATGTAGGCATGCCTCCAAATGTAGCTATTGCCAGGTATCGCGTTTTGGTTTATACAAGTCATTTTCTAGAACTCTAAAATTTTTAGAAAAAGTCTCTAACTCATCAGAGTCTTGTTGTATTATAGGCAATGTTTCTTGGCCAAAGGTTAATGATTTCCACCTTATAATCAGAAGATGTAGAATTCCATAGGTTAGCTAGATAGACAGAAAAGAGAGAGTCCCTATAAAAATTACTTGCTTCTTGTTTTTTATTTGTGGATTTTGCCTGTTTTACAGGAGTGTGCATTTTAACTAATAACTTGTTAACTGCAGGGAATTTATTTGGTTTATGAATAATATCATGCACTATTTTTGCATAAATGTTCATGTCATATTCATGAAAGGCAACTCGATAGCTCTCTACTTCTTGAAAGTACGCATGACCAATAAGCAGCTCATTCACAAAGTAGTAAACCAATCAGATGGGTGCAAGTTCATACAGTGATGAGGAATGGATTTCCAAAGGCAGCAATAGACTGCCATTCAAGCAGCAGCAGCATCTGAATGCTTGACCTTGTGAGGAGACAGCAAATCAGCTCCAGTCACATATTCTCCCTAACAAATCACCAAATATGACTTAACAGTGAAAAAAAAAGTCTATGACTGGGATCACTACTCAAGCCCAAACACTCTAGCCCAAAGGTTCCTGGAGTTCATAAACTCAAATGCCATAGAACAACTAGTCACCATCCCCACAAGAGGTGAAAACATACTTGATCTCATCATCACGAACATGGGATCACAATGTTCAACACCGGAAGTATACCCCTCACTGGTGAGATCAGATCATAAACTAATCTCACTGGAGGTCCTCATCCCGCCCCCACCAGAGATAAAAAAGACCACAGTGAAGAACTTCTCAAAAGCCAACTTCACACTTCTAAAGACGTGTGGTCTCCTTTAAGGCCCTCGAACCGGCGGTAAACATTACTCAAGCCACTGAATCACTTACAAATGCCTTCTACCAGCACCTACAGGACTGCATGGATCAGGCAATCCCAAACAAAACAAATACTCTTTGTACCAAAGGCAAGCGTCCAGTCTGGTGGACCCCAGCCATAAACAAGCTCTACAACAAAAGGAGGAAGCTACTACAAGATAGAGCAATATCCTTAAAAGGTAAGACACCTTTGATCATTATAAGTAAAAAACTAAGAGCTCTCATAAAATCATCCAAGGCAAATTTTGAGAGAAAAATCGCTAAGGACTCAAAAGACAATCATAAGGCCTTCTTTAGCTATGTTAGAAACCTGGGAGGAAACTCCCAGATATGCTCAGAATTAGTTCAAATTGATGTGAAAATTACTGAACCTACAGACATTGCCAACATACTGGCTGACAGGTTCAGTGCAAACTCCTCCCCCAAAGGAGAGATATCTATACCAGAGGATTGTAGCCCCCCAAACATTTCTAACGCCCAGATGAGAACTGCTCTCTCCAAGGCGAAAAACACAGCATCCATGGGACCGGATGGTGTCCCCGGCTGTGTGCTCCATGAACTCAATGAGGAATTAAACCCGCAATTAGGACAGCTGTTTAATCTTAGCCTCACCTCAGGATATGTACCCAAGGAGTGGCGCACGGCAACTGTGGTCCCACTTCACAAAGGTGGTGCCTCCACCGACCCTGGAAATTACCGTCCCATCAGCTTGACAAGCCTGATCTGCAAAGCCATGGAGAGGATCATAATGGAACTCATAAATAAAGACATAGGGAACTTGCAGACTTTGGATCCAACCCAGTTTGGCTTTGTCAAAGGCAGATCATGCCTTTTAAACTTGGTTGACTTTTTCGAAACAGTCACCAAGGCCACTGATGAGGGAAAGGCAGTCCATACAGCCTACCTCGACCTGGCAAAGGCTTTCGACACAATACCCCACTCAGGTATCATTGAAAAACTCATCAGCTTAAATGTAAACCCATACATCACAAGATGGGTTGCAAACTGGCTAAGTGACAGAACCCACAGGGTCAGAGTTGCTGGCGCCATGTCAGACTCAAAGCCTGTCACAAGTGGTGTCCCACAGGGCTCAGTCCTGGGCCCACTCTTGTTCGGCATCTACTTTTCTGAAGTACATGCAAACACAGGAGGGTTATGGCTGACAAAGTTTGCAGATGACTGCAAACTGGGCGCCAGAGTCGAAAACACATCTGACACAGATATCCTTCAGAAGGGTCTCACAGAAACGGGTAACTGGTGCCAGAGCCATGGCCTAAAGTTAAACACCAAGAAATGCATAGTCATACCCTTCGGGAAAAACAAGGTTACCCCGAGCTACCATATAGGTGGCAATCCACTGAGCACAGAAGAAGTTATCAGGGATCTGGGGACCCAGGTTGACAGTAACCTATCGTTTGACACTCACGTTGCTAAAGTAGTTAGGAAGACCTTCTACATTGCCCACCTGATCATGAAGGGATTCACATTTAGATCAAGGGAGGTCATCGTCCCCCTGTACTCATCACTCATCAGACCAATGATTGAGTACAATGCCCCATTCAGAATGTATCTGACCCAACACCTGCAGCAGCTGGAAAGGCCCCAAAAGTTCCTCACCAAAAGGATAAAGGGTCTCAAAAATATGTCTTATGCTGCCCGACCGAAAGAACTCCAGCTCTATTCAGTTGCTTACCGCTTGCTCAGAGGTGACCTGTGCCTGACATACAAGGCCATGTCAAACCCAGATTTGATGAACATGCTTCACCTCAAAAAATCTAGATCCCTCAGAACTACAAGGCGGGAGACTTAAACCTTGACACGGTTATTAATAGGACGTGCTGGAGGGACAGATTCATCACCCAGAGACTCCCTATGCTGTGGAACAAAATCCCGGTACATGTGAGGCAGAGCACCTCGCTGGCCTTGTTCAAGAGAAATCTTGACCAATGGATGGGAGATCGCAGATATACCCCAGGGATTACCTCAGTGTCACTGATTGACAGAGGCACAGCAAAATAATGGGCATAGTTTTCTTCAAACTAAAGGGGTGGCGAAAGCCACAAAACTCTGGGCTAGGCTTATAAATGCCCTTGGGCAGATAGCCTAGTATGAACCTATGAAACTATGAACCTATGACCATATCCTTTAGGGCTGCTTAAGAGCTGATCAGCTACCACTATATCAAAGACAACGTCTCCAAAAGTCCTCATCAAGTACAGGAAGATTTTAGGACTTAATTTTGAAGCTCTTCTGAAGGAACTAGTAGTTGGTTCTCCTTTCACCTCCTCAACAACTAAACACTGTCCATAGCATCAGTGAGATCACTGTCCTTCTCCATAACATCAGTGGAATCATCATCCTTCTCCATCTTGTTTTATAAACACTGTCCATAACATCAGTGGGATTATCATCCTCCACCATCTTGTTTTATAAACACTGTCCATAACACCAGTGGGATTATCATCCTCCACCATCTTGTTTTACTTCAGCTCAGCCTCAGGAAGGCAGTAGAACCATAGGCTCCGATCATCATTTCTCCTTCAGTTCTGACGTCGGCTCCGATTACTTCAATTGTACCTTCTATTGAGGGATCTGGGTGCTGAGGCTCTCTCGTCAGCTCCGAGGGGGGAGTGGCATCGGACCCTTGTCCGACCCCATTCTCCCTCTCGGAGCTTTGGCGCAGGTGAGCTCGGCTCCAACATCGGCCTCAGAGCCATCACCCTCAATGCGGAGAAAGACTCCTGTTTCTTCGGAGCCGGAGCTTTCTCTGCCTAGAGGTCGGGATGCCTTCAAGGTCATGCAGAATGTGCTGTCCCCCGAGACAGCTCTACTGCCAGCTCTATTGGCTCCTCCCCCTGTGGTGTCTGTGCCAACTTCTACACCTCCTCCACACCCCAAGCGTAGGGAACCTATGCCCCAAGGACACCACATTGGGTGATCCCCCTTCTTCCGAAGCCTCCCCTGATCACTCGGAGGAGCCTCCCTGGAAGAAGTTCAAGAGGAAGCACATAGACTCCTTTGAATCTGTCACTTCAGATACAGACATGGGTGAATCGGAAGGGTCCCCAAGGTCTCCCTCTGAAGAGGTTTCCTTTTCGGACATCCTTGAAATGCTTAGGCAGAGGAGGGACTGGACTTCCCTAGCCCCTGCTGAGGACGAGTCTGTATACCTGGATGCATTTGGTTCCCAACCTTCCTCCTCCTGTGTATCTCCTCTTTTCGATCCACTCATGTCTGTAGTGGCTCGAAAGGCTTGGCCAGCTCCAGGTTCTGTGGAACCTAGTCCGAGGAGACCAAATAAATTCATTAAAGCCCCCCAGGACAAGCAATTCTTCTCAAAAGGTGTGCCCGTTGATGCCATGGTGGTAGCAGCAGCCACTAAGAAAGAGTTAGCAGAGACCTCTTCTTCTGTTCATCCTCCGAACAAAGAGTCTCAGATGATGGACAGATATGGGAAGCGAATGTTTGCTTCAGCGACCTTTTCTATGAGGTCCCTGAATTATCTATGCCATTTTACACATCTTCAAAGGGATCTCCTGAAAGAGCTTGGAGATACCCTTCAAGATCCTACAGCTGAGGGAGCACCAGCCAAAGTAGCTTCTCAGCTTGTGACTCTTAATTCCGTAGTTAACTCCTCCACGAGGCTGATTTCCTATGCAGCCGATGGAGCGAGCAGAGCCACAGGTACAGGTGTGGCTCTCCGGAGACATGCTTTGATGCAGCTGTGTCAGTTTGTGGAACCCTTTCGAGCGTCCTTCACCAATACTCCCTTTGATGGCTCCTTTCTCTTTGGGCCTCAGGTGAAAGACAATTTGACCAGGTGTGAACAGGAAGGAAGACTCTCTGCCATGGGAGTCCATTTTTCCACTCCTGCCAGACCTTATCCCAAGGGTCAGAAGAGTGGAAAGATGTGGTTCCAAAAATCCCAGGGACCCTTGCCTGACACACGTGGTGATTTTTCCCCCAGAGGCAGAGGGGGAAACAACAATAACAGACACCGCCCTCGTGGAAGAGGGGGGCCGCAAAACCAGGGTGACAGAGAAACTTTCTCTGCCAAACCCTTCCAGCATCCCTGAAGGGTTGCCTGACTGCTCACTTCTGGAAGCAGTCAGGGGAAGACTTTCACTGTACCCAAAAGCCTGGAAAAACATAACAAGAGACAGATGGGTACTATCCATCACATCCAGAGGTTACAAAATTCCCTTCCATCAACCCCCCACAGAATCAAAAAAGCCCATCCCAGATGTCTCACCCAATCTAAGGGATCAAGCAGTCAGAGAAGTTTCAATAAGAGCCATTCAGGAAATCCCCGCAGACCAACTAGGATCCAGAACTTACTCAAGATTCTTTTTAGTACCAAAAAAGACAGGGGACTGGAGGCCAATACTGGATTTCAGCAGACTGAACAAATCTGTACAAAAAGAAAAGTTCTGGATGGTAACACTGCAGTCCATTTTCCGGGTCAGGACAACTGGATGTGCTCCATAGATCTTCAGGACGCGTACTACCATATCAAGATGGACAGACGCTCCAGGAGATTTCTTCACTTCCAGGTAAGGGGCAGTCATTACCAGTTCAGAGCTTTGCCCTTTGGTCTCACCTCAGCCCCCAGGGTGTTCCCCAAGTGTATGGCAGTAGTCACTGCTCACCCGAGGCATCAAGGATTCCAGGTGTTTCCCTATCTAGACGACTGGCTCCTGACTGCTACCATCAGGTGTCAACTCTTAGAGGCACGGGATTATACAATCACATCATGCACTCAACTAGGCATTACAGTAAATTTTGAAAAATCTGCCTTGTTGCCCTGTCAGTCTATCACATACATAGGAGCAGAATTAAACACAAAAGAAATGTTTGCAAGATTACCACAGGAAAGAGTTTCCACTATTCGTCAACAAATGTTAATTCTAATGCAGAGTAAAAGGGTTCAAGTCAGACATGTCCTCCAAGCCCTAGGCTCTATGGCAGCTGCAATTCTTCTTGCCCCATTAGCTCGTTTCCACATGAGAATCCTTCAGTGGCTTCTTTTCATGCAGTGGTCTTTAAAGGAACTACCCATGTCTCACATGATCCTGATCACAGAAACATGCAAAAGGCACCTTTCTTGGTGGATGGTCTCCCCACTAATAATTCAGGGCAGACCCTTCATACAGCCCTCTCTGGTAGCCACAGTGACCACGGACGCCTGCCTGATAGGGTGGGGGGGGCATTATCTAGGCAGGACAGTCCAAGGCACTTGGCAACCTCACGAGTACCATCTGCATATCAATGTCTTTGAAATGAGAGCGGTTCTCCTAGCGTTGCAAGCCCTTCAAGACTCTCTTCCTTCCGGGACCATTGCAATCCAAATGGACAACAAGTCAGTGGTGTGGTACATCAACAAACAGAGCAGGACCAGGTCTTACCCCCTATGTTGAGAAGCACTCAGACTGTGGCAATGGGCGATTTCCTCCCAACGTTTTCTGATAGCAATGCACATCCCTGGGAAATCCAACGTTATAGCGGACAGGCTCAGCAGAGCTATCCTCATGCCTCACGAGTGGTCTCTTAATCAGGAAGTTGTGGATCTTTTATCTTCCGCAAATGGGGACAGCCTTGCTGTGACCTATTTGCCACTCCTCTCAACAACAAATGCAGCAGCTACTTCTCCCTACTTCCTCTTCCAGGTCATATACCCAGAGATGCTCTAGTCCATGATTGGCCTCAGGGACTTCTTTACACTTTTCCCCCTTTTCCCCTAATTCCAAGACTCATACAGAAAGCAAAATCGTTGGGTTGCAAAATGATCCTCATTGCCCCATATTGGCCTCGACAAATATGGTTCCTGTTCCTACACCTCCACCTTCTGGATCAACCATGGATTCTGGACCTGGTTCCAGATCTGCTGATTCACCAATCAGGCAGGTTGCACCAGTCCCTTCAAACTATCCAGCTCACAGCTTGGTTACACCACTTCCAACCTTAGCCAGGCTTTCCAATATTTCCCCAGCGGTCCGTGATATTATTGTTTCCTCACATAAGTCTACTACGAGGAAAACGTATGCTAGTAAATGGAAACGGTTTTCTTACTGGGCAGAATCTAGAAATTTGGATCCTTTCTCAGCCCCAATCCATGAAATTCTTGAATTTCTAACACAGCGTTTTCAGTCTGGTGCGGCTTCCTCTACCATTAGAGTACAACTAGCTGCCATTTCTAATTTTCATATCAGTATGTTTAATTCTAGCATAATGCCTCATAAGCTCTGTAAAGCCTTTATGAAAGGAACATCTCTTCATAGACCCCCAGTTAGAGATCCTCCCCCTCCTTGGGATCTCAATTTAGTTTTAGCCTCCTTAATTTTGCCTCCCTTTGAACCGGCAGCATCGTGTCGTTTAAAATTTCTTTCTTGGAAGACACTTTTTCTGGTTGCTATCACTTCAGCTAGACGTGTCTCAGAACTTCAAGCACTATGTGCTCGTCCTCCGTACCTGGTGTTTCACAAGGACAGAGTTTCGCTGAGGACCAATCCATACTTTATTCCTAAAGTCTGCTCAGAGAACAATTTAAATCAATCCATAGATCTTCCAGTTTTCTTTCCTAATCACAGCAACAAGGCAGAATACAAGCTCCACCAATTGGATGTACACAGACAATTGCGTTTTTACCTCCATAGAACTAAGGAACTAAGAAAATCAGACCAGTTATTTCTTTCTTATGCCTTCAACAAACAAGGTCTTCCAGTTTCTAAAGTGACCTTATCCAGATGGTTATCCAATACTATTGCCTTTATTTATCAATTACGAAATAAAGAGCTACCAGCTAAACCAAAAGGTCATTCCACTACAGCATTAGCCACCTCTGTAGCGTTTCAGTCTAGGTTGACCATAGACTCAATCTGTGCAGCTGCCACTTGGGCAAACCCCCACACTTTTATCTCTCATTACAAGGTAGATATGGTCTCCTGGAGCAGTGCTTCCTTTGGTTCTACTGTTCTGAAGAGTTTGTTCCAATGAGCCACCCAGGATTTTAGGTGCTAGGGACGCTGTCCCACACAGCAAGAATGAAGGCGAGACAGACAACTTAACATAAAGAAGTTATGTACCTACCATAACGTTCCATGTTAGTTGTCTTCATCTCACCTTCCTTCTTGCGTCCCTCCCTCCTTCCCCCTTCCTAGGGGATTGTGAGTGTTCCCTTTTGTTTTCACTGGCTGAGCATCTTTTATTACTTCACATGCCAGGTAAATCTAGAACTCTTTCCTTGTTTAGGTGTATTGGACAACCAGTTTTAGTAACTGGTTACTCTACTAATGTCTAGTGTGCACTATCACAAACGATATCTGGGTAGCGGACGCTGGGCATTCTGGTATAAGGGGTAGCCTCGAGCCAGTAAACAGCTCTCGAGCTATAGAAGATGGTAGAGTCAGAGCCGAAGATTGGCTCCGAACCCAAACAGAAAGAAGGAAGGTGAGATGAAGACAAATGACATGGAACGTTGTGGTAGGTACATAACTTCTTTTTCCTTACGACTGACATGATGAACCAAGTCATATCAAATCTAATGATGAAATTAACCTGTCAGCATACTTCTCAACCTCTCAGGGCAAGAAATCTGGACAAAGACTGGCAAAATGGGGGGACAAAGGCCCAAAAATAGGGACATATTTAAATATCGCTCTTCTAAGCTTAGAAAGTTAAGAGTAACATGATTTGTTTTAAATGTATGCCATTATTTAGTGGGGACTTCAGTCCTCAGATCATCATAGTAATTTGTCAGAAAAACACAGATTTTATGAGGAAACGAACAAAAATATGAGCCAAAAATCTGGACATTCTGCGAAAATCTGTACAGTTCAGAGGTCAGTCATGAAGCAATGTAACATACAAGTGTTATCAGTCGGCTTAAGATTTGTCTCTCACTGTAAAAGTAGCAGTGATTGAAGAAACTGACAGAAACTCATCAAACCACTGACAGTCCTGGATTCTGATTCCATATGTATCAGCTGTACCTGCACTAAATGTCTGTCCTTTTATGGTAAATATACACTTTTACTTTTAGGTGCTCAGCCCTCATCCACTGCACACTTAGGCAACTTATATCTGAAGTCTTGAATGCTATATCACCTTCCTGAGTTCTCTTGTAAGAAAACATCATATTCATTTCAGTGTGATAATAATGTGTGTATTACTGTAGCTGAGAGTCTCACTTTTCAGTCTTGAATGTGGGATATCATAACAGAGAACTTCCTTCATGTACAGAACTACATTTGGAGCACAGTCTTTCATAATATTTGTATACGAGGGCTCAAATAGCCCATCTTTTTTGTACGTAGCCTCAGAAATGCAGTTTACCTTAACCATACATTATCTGTAAATATGATATGCTTACCTTGTATTGACAAATGTTATAAATCAGAAGTTTATCTGCATTATTATGTAGGTTGAGATACATTTTTTATTAACAAATAGCAATTATTCACATAGTATGTGTTTATCATATTAGCTGTATCTGGTGTCACTGGGAATGATTTTGTTTCAAAGTATATTTGGTTTAAAACCATCGTAGCTAAACAGGAAATGGATAAATCCAAATGGTGGTTTTAAATTGAATATACTTGAAGGTGCTAGTTTTTTTGGTTTATTGTCCCTTTGCTTGGATTTGAACATTTTTATCTACTTATTACATACTTTAAAACTCTTTTTCTCAATAATGCCTCTAGCCATGCTCTCCGGGACTTAATCTTACTCAGAAACACACACAGCCCTCAGAATACATCAAACATTTTCATTTTCCTAAATAAAGTATCGGGACGTGTTTGTTGATGCTTATTTACATTTACGTCTGGGATACAAACTGAAGCTTTGCAAAGTTATTCAAATAACATTCTTTGCCTTCATTACAACTTCAAGTTTATTAGCGCGCTTATTTTCTAAAAAATTGTACAATCTCTGAATGTATACAATAAAAGTGGACCAAAGTAAACAAAAATGCAAACATAAATAAATGATTATCTGATAACCAAGCAACATTCTGATTATAAAAATATGTATACAAATAATAAATACTTGAGAAGCTTAAACTGCAAAAAGTAACAGTTCAAGAAACTGAATCCAAAAAAGCTGTTTCATGACTGCCTAACTTAGAGTTTTGTGTAGCAAATAACAATTATTACAAAACAATATTCCCTGCAGTTCAGAATTACTCAAGTAATATTAACATAAACAGTCACAAACTACAACCAGCTTTAAAGATGAAGCACGGCCAAATGACACGCAACTTCAATGGCTTTCCAGTAGTAGTAACGATGCACCTAACCATAAGAACCTCCAGACGCAGAAGCCACAAGCCAAACAAAAGTGCTGCAAAAATAGCAGTATGCAAAAGTAGAGCAAGTGGGAATAATCAGCCACCATTAGAAGACCACTGGTGCATGCAGGCTCTCATCCAAACTGAATGCCCTGGGTCACAGGTACAGAAGGGAACAAAAAGCAATGTAAAACTCTAACCAAAACTCCGACTACAACAGTGTAATAGTAACAATACTAACAGAATATGAACTACAAAGAAATGGAGCATCTGGAACTCTGAACAGCTGATTTCAATCATCGCAGATTCTTTGCTACAAATGACCAGCACAAACTAATAAGCCAGAAATAAAAAAAGCCCAGTAATCTAGTACGAACAAAATCCAGTTTAGACTGTTGGCAAAGGCATTTAAAACAGTCCTGATCACATCCATTATGAGTCACACCAGTGCCCTGTTTGTACATTCTGACAGTTAACAGGGAACAGAGCCAACATGGTTGGCTGACTGCAGGACTCAAACATTATAATTCAGCCAGTGAGGACATACCTGTGGGTGTGCTAAATAATTTTTTAAGAGACTGTAGGGGTAAGAATGGATCTCCAGTAATCAGTGGCCTCAAACTTTTATTTTGAGAACTGGGAGCAGACTCCTAAAATCAACTAAGGGACACTTTTTAAATGACAGTAACTTAAACAGTAGACACATTTAACTTCTTATTAGTCTGCATTTTCTGAATAATGTGATATCTGTAATGTATATTATTCATGCACTGTTAACTATGTTACGATCACAAAAAACAGTTTTATAAAAAGAAAAGGGAAATTCTTAAGTTTAATGAGAATTGAAAGGCATGCTGGTATAAATCCACTGTGTGGTGAAGTAAACAACTGCAAACTGGATGAGTCAAACCCATCAAAACATGCAAGCAGTGAAACTGTGGAGGACATCTAAAAGCGTGCGTCTTTCAAGACGGCTGTTTGGTGAGATCTCTGGCTTTATCACACCCCTTGTGTACACTTATCCTACAGTTGCATAACCATGGACCAGTAATAGTTAAAGATGATACACAGTACTACAGTTTCACTGTATAAGCATATACAGAAGAAACATTCCAGGGAAAGCAATTACACAGAGTCAGGATCGATTAGATAAGCATTCCATGAGTTAATATTCACTGAATGGTAGAACTCCTATATACTGTATCATAACAGCAGTGCATCGAAAAGCTCTTGGAGAAAACAAACATTCTTTCCCATGCCAGTCTGAGGAATCTCATTAACACTCATGGTGCAATAGTTTCTTCTTTCCTTTTTTTTTTTTTTTTTTTAGTACAGGGGTGGAGGTCTCAAAAATTTCTAGCTATAAAGTTATTCTTAAGGAACATCTAGGTAATCAGCTTGTAATACGTCTGAAACTGTACAAGGAATGGACTGTATGAGACTGCCATATACAGTGCCTTCCAGTATTTACTGTATGTCTTTTGACATTTATTGTTTGTACTGGTCCTATCAATATGTTATCATCACATCAAGTGGCCATGTCTGTCGACATTCCTCTAGGGAAAGAAAATTGCAAGTACATCAGAAAAGTCCTCGGGGCACCTCTTTTTTTTATTTTTTTTATATTTTCAGTCAAACAGAATCCATACCAACTGAGTGATCTTTTTTGCTTCAGCCAGTAATAGCAGAGCATTATATTCTTGGACATCTTTTACAGCTGGTTAGCAGACCACAATGTAATTTTTTACTGCAGTATGCAGACAGAATAAGAGTTAAAAACTCTACACAATAAAATCCTTATTAACTGATCATTTTTAAGTGTTTTTCAACTGTTGAACTGTTGAGGGCTACAAGTTTGATAGCCACTTTTCTGCTTTAAAAGTGTTTGCTTTACTGTATATGTTTTAATTTTTGAAAAAAAAAATTCCTCTCTCTCTACTCATTTCCTGCCTTTCTGTAGCGAGCAGAGTCTGGTTTTCAGATTTTGCTGAATTCTGGGCTGTTTTGTAGTTTCTGTGTTGCCCAGACCTTACTATGATAGAAGGAAGCTTCTCTGTTCATCAGTGAGAGTGGTGAGCTTTGAGCAGCCTATCTGTCGCTGGAGGAGTGGTTTCAGCTCAGAATCTGTAGTTTTATTGGCCATTTTGAGCTATTTCTATCCCTTTCATCTTTCTGTTTAAAAACCCGTGTTTGCTCAGTTTTTGCACTTGTATTACCTCAGCAAGATCCTGCCTGGCTGTCCTGCAGAGCTCTACAGCAGCAGAGAGAGAAAAGGGAGACTTTGAGTGGATTAAGTACCTCCATTTTGCTTTTTATTGCTTATTTTCGCTAGCCGCACTATTACAAGCATTTTTTATTAACTTTGCAACTTATTTGAACTGTTTTTTTGAATTCCGATACTGTTGCACTTTAACTGATCATTTTTTAGTGTTTTGCAACTGTTGAGGGCTACACACTCAAGTGCAATAGCCATTTTTCTGCTTTAAAAGTGTTTGTTTTACTGTATCTGTTTTAATTTTTGAAAAAAAACAAACAAAAATAATCCTCTGTCTATACTCATTTCCCACCTTTCTAGAAACCAGTTGAGTCCAGTTTTCAGATTTTGCTGAATTCTGGGCTGTTTTATAGTTTCTGCGTTGCCCAGACCTTACTAAGATAGAAGGAAGCTTCTCTGTTCATCAGTGAGAGTGGTAAGCTTTGAGCAGCCTATATGTCACTGGAGGAATGGTTTCAGCTCAGACTCTGTAATTTTATTGGCCATTCTGGGCTATTTCTATCCCTTTCATCTTTCTGTTTAAAAACCAGTGTTTGCGCAGTTTTGCACATTGCACAGCGCCGTTTAACTAGGGTTAAACTATTCCCGGTGCCAGAAAGTCTGCTCTTCTAATTTTCCCTTAGAACTAGCCAGTTTTCTAGTTTTAGAACTCAAAACTGTTTCCTTGTGCTCAGCACTTGTTCAAAACTAAATAATCTACAAATTACTGCAGCACACAACTTTCCTCACTTGTTAGGAGGAAAACAGTTTTTAGTACTTAAATTAATAAGCACCTATCCAGGCATGTCTAAGGGTCACCTCCTGGTATTTTCCCCTGTCCACCTGATGAATCTGGGCATCTTGAGGAAATGTAGCAATTGCCTCATGTACACTGACAACCCTCTCCTCATACCACCCAACACTACAACCTGCAAGTGATGCACTTATATAGCCAAACTGGAAGCCAAGCTCTCTCCAGCCAAGAGTGTACTAGACAGTCAAGAGGAGAAGATAAACACCTGCACCACACCACACTCAATACATAGTCCATCAAAACCTACACCACCTAAACCCACACATAGTAGCACAAAACACACACCTACATTCAGGGAGGCTCTCAATAAAAATCTGCCCAAACAAAAGAGACCCCCAAAGCTGAAACGCAAGTAACCATCACCCCCCCCCAACACTACCCAAATGACACACAGCCCACAAAATCAGTATGCTACTCAACCCTCAGCCCATAAGGCAAAGCAACGTACCCAACACACTAGTCATAGGTGATTCCATAGTCAGGCACACTGATGTCCCACTCCCCAGACTAAACAAGGAAAAAGTTACGGTCAGCTGCCTGCCGGGTGCAGGATCCATCACATAATGCAAGCACTCAGGTCACTCCGCAACAAGTACAGATAGGACTCTGTCATTGTCCATGTTGGTGTGAATGACCTGAGATGTACCTCCCTGGACTACATGAAAAGAGACATGGAGGAGCTCTCGGATCATGTAGCCCAAGCAAGTATGACCCTGGCCCTGAGCAGCATCCTGCCATTGCCCAGAATGATACCACAATACAAGGACAAAATGATTGACTTCAACAACTGGCCAAGCTTCTGGTGTCATTCTAAGGGGATCCAGTGTCTGTCTGCCTGGGACGACATGATCGACAGACCATGATGCTTTGCCAGAGATGGCCTGCACCTGTCTCCCCTGAGGCTAAGGCCTCTTGCCACCCCTATAGTGCCTTTTTTAGGCAAAGTTCAAATGACAAACTCACCGCCGTAGCAGGTATAAGCAAGCAAAATCTGAGGGTAATGCTATTCACTGCTAGAAGTCTAAACCTCAAAATGCACTCACTCGAGGTACTCTTTAAAATGGAGTACACCCCTGCATTACCAGGCTATAACTCATACCATACCTTTCGGCCACCCAACATGGACCAAAACACTAAAGGAGGAGGCGTGTCCATATTCATTAAGGATATCCACACCTCCAGGCTAGCTGCTCAACATAATCCATTCAAAATTATCCAAGTGCAAATAACACTGGGCAAGACTGCAATCCAGGCTGTAGCTTGTTACAGATCCCCCACCATGCCACAGGATGCCCACTCCATGTTTCTTGATATACTGGGTAATATTAAGGTACAGCCCATTACCCTAATAATGGGTGATTTCAACTACCCCACCATCAACTGGGAAAACTACTCATGTTCTAACTCATTTGTTCAATGCTTTCTGAAATTCATAAATTCCAACACCTTGGATCAGCTTGTCCAAACCCTCACCAGGAGCAGCAATATCCTGGACATGGTCATTACCAATATGGGCAACCAATGTTCCACACTAGAAGTCAACTCTTCTCTGGTCAGATCCGACCACAAGCTATTCATCCAAGAAATCAATATCTCACCCCAACCCCCCCCCCCCCATTAAGGAAACTACTGTAAAAAACTTCTCCAAAGCCAACTTCATGCGTCTTAAGACAGAAGTGGCAAGCTTTACGACATCCATGCAGATGGAAAATAGAGGTATGACTGCTGAATCCTATACAAATGCACTGTATAAGCACATACATGAGTGCATGAATCGTGCCATCCCAACAGAACCAAAATGCTATCCTCCAAAAAAAGGAAGCCAATCTGGTGGTCCCATGCCATAAACAAACTCTACATCAGAAGGAACAAGTTTTTGCAAAAAAGAGTAAAATCTCCCGATTCCAGGAACTCCCTGGTCAGCCTCAGTAACATGCTGAGATCCCGCATAAAATCCTCCAAAGCTAGTTATGAAAACAAAATCACCACGGATTCTAAAGACAACCACAAAGCATTCCACAGCTATGTCAAGAATCTCAATGGTGACACTCAGATCTGCTCTGAGCTACAGCACAATGGCACTAGATATACAGAACCAGCTGATATTGCCAACATCCTGGAAGATAGGTTCAGTGCAAATTTCACCCCCCTCATCCCCCAAAGGGCCCATCACTATACCAGAAGAATGCAAAGCCCCTGTAATCACGGCTGCACAATTAAAGACCACACATTCCAAAGCCAAGATCACAGCATCCATGGGACCTGACAACATCCCAGGCTGCATTCTGCATGAACTACAGAATGAACTGGCACCCCACATAGCCTCACTTCAGGCTTTGTGCCTACTGAATGGCACACAGCGACGGTTATCCCACTCCACAAAGGTGGCGCCACCACGGAACTACTCCCTCCCATTAGCCTGATGAGCCTGGTCTGCAAGGCCATGAAACATATTATCTTGGAGCTTATAAACAAGGACAAAGGTAATCTCCAAACTCTGGACCCCACTCAGTTTGGGTTTGTGAAAGGTAGGTCATGTCTCCTAAACCTGACTGACTTCTTTGAAGCAGTCACCAGAGCAGTGGACGAGGGTGAGGTGGTGCACATGGCCTATCTTGACCTTGCCAAAGCTTTTGATGCCATCCCCCACTCTGGAATTATAGATAAACTCACTAGACTGGGCATAAATCCCTATGTCACAAGATGGGTGGCCAACTGGCTCACTGACAGAACCCACACAGTGAAAGTAGCCGACTCAAAATCTAACTTCAGACCAGTGACAAGTGGAGTAAAACAGGGCTCAGTCCTGGGCCCTCACCTGTTTGGCATCTACTTCTTAGAAGTCCGGGCTAATACAGCAGGTCTTTGGCTAACGAAGTTCACAGACGACTGCAAACTAGGTGCCATAACAGAATATCCTAATTCTACAAAGGGGCCTCACTGAGACTGATACTTGGTGTCAAAGTCATGGCCTCAAGCTCAGTGCCAAGAAGTGCATTGTCATCCCCTATGGGAAAAACACCATACACATGAACTACCACATAGATGGTAGCCTACACCTAAAGTGTGATAAGACACCTTGGTACACAGGTGGACAGTAGTCTTTCCTTTGATAATCACATCCCCACAGTAGTCAGGAAATCCTTCTATGTGGCACACCTCATCACAAAGGGGTTCACCTCCAGAAAAAAAGAGGTCATTGTTCCTCGCTACTCATCCCTCATCAGACTCATTATAGAGTACAATGCCCCGTTTGGCATGTACCTTGCAAGACATCTAGAACAACTAGAAAGGCCACAGAAATACCTCACTAAGAGGATTACTGGCCTCAAACAGATGCCATATGCAGACCGTCTCAGAAAAACTCCAGCTCTACTCCATTGCTTATCGCCTACTCAGAGGTGACCTCTGCCTAACATACAAAGCCATGTCAAACCCAGATCTATTGGACATGCTACACTTAAAGAAACCCCAATCCCTCCAAGCTACATGCTCCAGGGACCTAAACCTTGCCATCACAATAAACAGAACATGCTGGAGGGATAGATTCCTGTCCCAGAGACTTCTCATGCTCTGGAACAGACTACCCATTCATGTCAAGCAATGCTCCTCATTAGCCCTCTAAGAAAAATCTCGACAACTGGATAGGAAATAGGAAATTCACCCCGAGGATCACTTCTGTGGCTTTGCTAGACAGGGGTGGAGGAAAATAACTTTATTGGGTGGCAAAAGCCAGGGAACTTTTTTGGCTAGGCTTATATAGGCCCCAGGGCTGATAGCCTAGTACCTACCTATGAGCCTATTAAAACCAAAACTGCTACTTGGTAATGTGCTATTGATTAATATTGCATAGAGACTGCATAACAAACCAAGCTGAATGCAGCAGAACAACCCATTCAGCATCTAAGTCTCTCTCATGTGGTTGGCATAATGGTTAAAGTCTTTACCTAACAGATACAAGGTGCAGAACTTGATTCTGTCCTCTGGACTGCCTCAAAGCTCTGTCCCTTGACTTAGTTTTCTACCAACTATGAAGGGGCGATCTATGCGTAACCTACAGTGCAGTCACCGATCCAGCCCTAATGGATCTGCTACACATTCACAAACAAACAACACTAGAATTACCCAATCTAAGGATCTAAACCTCATCGGTGACATAAACAAAACATGTTGGAGGGACAGGTATGCGTCTCAGAAATTACCCTTCTCTGGAACAGACTTTCCATTCATGTGAAGCAGAGCTTTTTCCTAAGCCTATTCAAATGCAGTTTGAACCAATAGATGGTAAATTGCAAATTCATCCTTAGCTTGTTGCCTGTGTCCCTTATGGACAGGATAGGCCTGTAGATGCCCTATGGCGCAGGCATATACCAAAGCCATTCTGTTCTGTGGGCAATAATAAATGGAAAAATTGTGACATGCAGGGGTAGACTTTAAAAGGCTCTAGGGCCATTAGCCTAGTAACTTCCTTTGATCCGATGGCTATCGGCTAGGCTTGTAATAATTTGCAGACTGAAAGCATAGTATTTAACTATGAACCAGAAAAAAATCACTGTGGGTTGTACAATGTCATTGGGTGATGTCCTGTAGGAAGGGAAAGCACATTTTTGTGCAGCATTTTAGTCTTAATGGTCATTTCTAGCATACACAAAATCATCAAAATGCACAATTTCCTTTCTAATTATTATGTTTTTTTGTCCTTTGGAGCAAATGAGAGTTTGTGCCTACGCTAAGTTAAAAAGGGCATGACATCCCAATCAGCTGTCAGGAAAACAGCAATCATCAATGTTTCGCAATCTGTAAACATGAAACAGGGACAGTCAAAAGTCATGGTAAACTATATATCATCATTTTGTCATTCTACACACACTGTACATAAGTTTGATAAAACTTTAATTAAAATATAAAGAACTAGTATCAAATAAAAGGAGGAAGTTAGAATTTACAAATAAAACACAACTTGCAGAATAAATTATAACACTGTAATGGCTAACAGTGGCGAAAGCAAGAGTTGTACACTACCAACCTAAAATACAAACTGGAGTACACTGCTCTGATTAGTATTTTTCTTGCACATAGCACTCATAGAATCAAGGAAATGTGTACCTTTGTTCAGGCTTACTCAAAACACAGATTCCAAGACATGGAGTTAAAATTTGATAGTAGTCTCCATTCGTCCCAAAGCTTTATAAATGATCTAAGCATTTCAACTTGCCTAATAAACCGAGGAATTTAATTCTAAATAACTAGGATCAACTGAGTGAGAAAATTACTTCTCTTTATGCTCTTAAACAAAGTCATTTTAAAGTTTAAATTAGCATGCTTGTAACTACATGAACATGCGTGTATTTCTAAGCCTAATGATGCCCTAATAAAACAGCAGTGATAATGATGCCCTAATAAAACAGCAGTGAGCTGTACGATAAACAAGACACAATTTATCCCAATGTATTAGTTATACTATAAAGTCTCAACAGTGCTAATTGTGTAAGATAGCCATAACCCATAAGCCTGATAGCACAACAATGACTTTGTAAACATTCTCTGCTCACCCTTAGTTTGGGCAACCTCTGTTTTTGAGAAACTGCAGAAATATCTACTGTACTCATTGAGGGGTCTTATTGTTAAACTAGTACAGAAAACAGTTACAGTGGTTAAATCACAAGAGGACACTGACCGCAAAATAAGGCCCTGGTGACTCAGTTCTGGTCTACATGCCACAAATGCATGATGTTTGTAAGAAAGCTTATTAGTAACAACAATTATTCCCAGGTCCTTAAAAGATGAAACTACATCCAGAATAGATGCATCTATGTGAATATTCATATTAATATGTGGTTTACCAAAACAAATAATTTTACATTTCTTTATACCAATTTGCTGTGGGTGTTCAGGTACATACACACAGATTAGGTCAGAATTATTATTCACAACAGTTATTGTCACTGTGTCATCAGCAAACATTAGTCACTACAGTACTCATCTTTGTATCATCAGGATATTTACTGTCCAGCATCCTCTGACTATGGAAATAGCAGAAAAAATATGTTAATCAGTACAGGACCCAGCCTCCCAAATCCCCCCCCCCCCCCCCGTGGAACATCTCATGTGACCTAGCCCATTTCATAATATATGGCCAATTATAATGCTAAATATCATAACAGTAATGCTGGGAGGATGTAATGAAGGCACACTAGAAAAATAAATCCTTAAATACATTAATAATGAATGAAAGATCGATAATAACTGAAATTTTGTAAATTTGCCTCACAGACGCTACTGTTTTCCTTTGAGAATTCACATACCTGCAAAAATCATTCTTATTTTTAACAGATCCAATAGCTCCATTTAATGCCATTTTGTTATTAGTAGGAACATAATATTTAAAAGTCAAATGTTTTTATTTCTTATTTCTTTATTTAACCTTTTTTACTAACCACCTCTACACATCCTGTCCACACTCCTCTTTAATACAATATGCTGATGACTCTACAATTATCTCCTGCTCTGACAATCTCTCCTACCATTTCACACTTACCCAAGAATCTCTGCACTCAGTTGAAAAATGGCTAACCAACCCCTACTCAACCCTAAGAAAACTAAGCTCCTCCTCTTCCTCCTCAAATCTCTCCAACAGCACAAAACTACCTTCACTGTCACCTCCCTCAATAACACAACTATCTCAGTAGAACCTTACACAAAGCTACTGGGAGTCACAAATGATGATCACCTAAAATTCGATCTCCACATTCAACAGTGTATCAAAAAGACTAATCAAAAACTGGGCTTGCTCTACAGGCACAACAATTTCCTTAGAAATTAATCTAAACTCTCTCTTGCACAAGCTTTCATACTTCCCACCATATTTTATGCTGCCCCAGTCATTACTAACCTACAATCTAACCATGTATAAACGGGAACTCCCATATAATAAAACTTTGAGATTCAATCCTATCACTCACACCACTGCCCATCTTTGAAAAACCTACAATGACTAGAATTCCGCTAACTCCTGCTCCCTCTAGCTGCACCTGACTCACTCCTTCCTAAACAAACCCTCCTCTTGTCCTGCTCTCTCAACCCTAATGTCTCTTTACATTCCCAGTCGTACACTCCGAAGCTCTAACCAACACCTCTTAGAAATTTATAAGCCCAATAGAAACATAGGTAAACTCCTCTACAATCACTCTGTTGCAAATGCATGGAATAAACTGCCTCTATGTTTAAGAAGTATCTCTAGCACTGCTTCAAAAAATCTCCAAAGACAGCCAACTAAACTCATGATCCTGCTTATGCCCCGACCCAACTTATACTGCCCTCCCCTCCAATACAACTAACCTCTCCTAACCCCTGATACACATTTCTTCCAGCTTCTACCTCCAAATGCATCCTGTTACCTTCCTCTATATAAATCCTGCTCTAACTCCTAACACTAGGCTGTACTACAAACATTTTGCCTTGTATAAATGTTACAGTTTACCCCGAGGTATTTCTTGTTAAATTCTTGTATGTAATTTATATGTAATTACTTTTATCCTCTGCTTATTATGTCACAGTATTTCTTGTGTGTGTGTGTGTGTGTGTGTGTATATATATATATATATTTTTTTTTTTTTTTTACTTATACAACTGGAGCTTTTCTCCTCTGGCCTCTGCTGAAAAAGGGCCGTCGCCCAGTCAGACTAACCCAGTCAATAACTGTCAAAATAAATAAACAGAGTTTAGCTACTCTCTTACTCCACCATGGTAGTGGACTGTATTGTATTTTATGCAGAGGTTTCATATAAGCGGGTTTGTTTGAAGTAGAACAGCACAGTCCACAAAAAATGTCCAGGCCTTTGTACAGCACTTCATATAAAGGTGAGACCTGTTACATGTGTATTTATAAATTAAATTACAAATATATAAATAATTCCCAGGGTCTGTCAACCCTTATAATAGCACTGAGAGTATGATCAGATTTTCCAAGGGGCTACTTCCCAACAATATCAGAGAACAAACTGGAGCAGCTTGGGGAAAAAATTAAGTCCAAGGTGTTAAAAACCCAGTGGAGAAACTTGGTAAAGGAATTGTAGTGACATTAAGTCTAACAATTCAGCCTCTTAGTAATTATGTGTGCAATATTCCTAGCATACAAGTGAGTAGTTGAAATCATGCAGTACAATATTGGGATAAAGGTGATCACTGCTGACAGTTTAAAAGCATGAATATGTTTTGAATTCATTCCTAGTAATCTTGAACATATTACAAGTCTAACAGATCTAGATTACTCATAGGTCTCAACAACCATTATTTCCAAATCAGAGTTTACTGTTTGTAACCTGTCCTTCAGCGACTTATAGATGAATATATCCAAAGACCCATCGTACTAATTAGTGGAACTTAAAACACCCAGTAAAATAATAAGAGAAATGCCAGGTTTCTGTAATCACTATGATAATGTACTGTTGTAAGTAAGCTATGTCTTCCAATCAAACATTTTTGTAAAAGAATTTTAGCATTAAAATAACAGACTTTTATAATACTATTAGATCTCATTCTTGCATGTTTTATTAAGGCAGATAGAAGAATGGTATTAATTTATCAGAAAAATACTGCCACCATTATAACTTAAATAGTGTCCACTGAGAGAGAATAAAGTTATGACTCTGACCAAATTTGTCAAACCAAAATGGTGCACCCAGTTACCAAAATGATTTTCCTTAGTTAAATGTTAAGCTTAAAATGATAACAGTTCAGTACAGGGAAGATATCTCACTGAAATTAATTTCCAAGCACTGTATTTTGTACAACTGAAAAATATTTTAACAGCCTTTCATGTGTTTCAGTGTAGCACATCTTAAGTTATTTACTCAATCACGAATGACAATAAGTTCATAGGCTCTGCTGATAGAAGGCAATCTAGCCAATAAGGAAGGAATGTCAACCTTAAGCCGACGAGCACTAGAGATTAATTCTCTTGAGGTAATATACCTGATATTATGCTTCATAAATGAGTCACCCAAAAGTATAGCTCCCATATTAAACTATTTGTGCATCTCAGTCAGCATATCAAGTAGGGTTACAACCAGCTCCCGTCCCCTGATTCAGTTTTAATCTTCTGGCCATAGGTTGTTCAACAGCCCATGCTTCATTGCCTGAATCCCCCTGTCTTATCCATTTGCTTAATCTTGCCCTGCTAGATTTGTCAGGGATAACAGAAGATACTCCCAACAGTGTACCAGTAGGTAAAGTGGAGACCAATTAATGTGCCAGTGGGCCTACGATAACTCCTTTGGGTAAAATGTCAGGGAAATGAGGACTTCTTTTTTGCTAAGCAGCCTTGGTGTAAGGCCACATTAAACAATTACTCCCACCTGACAATCTCTGTTTATATACACAAACATTTCCCCCTGGTTCTTTATTAAAGAGCATTTGGGGTGATACATCAGTTCCTAAGATAGTAAGGCCAAGAGAAAGGACATAGGAATTAATGACAGACTTGTGAAGACAACTTGGCAAAAATATTTACATACTACTACCTTGTTGGCTGATACACTCTCAGGAAAAGTTTTAGCAGAAACCTTGCAACCTTTGAGAGACAGTTGCCCTTCATAGTGGAATCAGCTTACTACCTTCCTTACTTGTATCAACTGTGATCCCATACCTTCGATGTAAATATACTGGTTACATTAAGTACTCACAAAATTAGAAGTTACCTTTGCTTTTACCTTACATACCACATTTTACACAAGTATGTCCAACCACAGTAAAATATATAGTGTGGTTGCTATACAGAAAAATATCTGATAGCGATTTTCTGAAACTAGGTCCTTATACATGGCAAACAGGAGAAGTAAATCTATTCAAATTTCCAAACTAACACACACCTCGTGGAGGTCACTGGACATGTTTAGCTCACAAACACATGCAGTCAAGTTGGAAATGTTACTGAAAGAACAACATGTAAAAAAAATAAGTGAACATCTCTCGAGAGAGACAGCTTAGATGCTACTCACTAATGGACACTGACAGGAGGGAAATGATCCTTGTTTACAGCTGAAACATCCTCACTGTATTCACATCATTTTTTGTGAAAAGATAACAGTAACTTATACAAGGCTCTGTCCTGACATACAGTCCTACAGTGACATTTTTTGGCAGAATACATCTCTATAATTTTAAATTAAATTTAGTATCACAGACAGGTAAGTGTAAAATGTACATAGTTAGATGTGGCATGACTATATCAGAGCATGTAGAACAGTTAACAGTGGGGTTTTCAGAACACACCAAAGGGCTCCCAGAAACTGAGGTCCACAGGCTCAGTCCAAGTCTATCAGTCTTAACTTTTTAATAACTAGTAACTTAGCCTCACTTTCCTTCCCTTTATATAAAGTGGACCAAGTTAGGAATGATAAGGGTCAGACTGTTACCTTCAGTTGATTTTTATCCTGCTCACTACCTCACTACTCTTGCTAGCCCACACAACTTACGATAATGTACCCTTGCAATGTGCACACAATATAACTGCTCTACTGCTCATGTACCACTCACTACAGCATCTGCTCAAGTATCCACCTAGGTGGGGGAGGGGATCAAGTAAAGCTGTTAAGAAAAAACAGCCTTAACTAATTCCAGAGACAAGAGCACTGCTCATGGGCACAGAGACACAACAGTAGCAAAATAAGTTAAAGGAAAATAAATCATCTGTGGTTCCTACTCAGACACTTGCACTGCCTCAGGTTAAAACAGATGCAACACCAGAGCACTTGCTTTAGCATCCACCACCAGCATGAGGGAGTCAGGTAAATCCTTAATGATAACAACTTCTAAGCACAGAGACAAGAGAGCTACAGCAATTCTCTTTTCTAGGGTGTAGCAATACACCAGTAGCAAAATAAGGTAAATTAAAGTAAAATAGCAGTGACCGATGTAAATTAAAGTAAAATAGCAGTGACCGATGAACAGAGCAACCAAACACTAATACTGCCGCAGTTTAATAAAAAAAAAATTATTAATGAACACAGTCCTGTGAGTGACATATGATGTCCTGCTGAATACCACCCAAGATTCTGACTCCCCTATTATGTTTATTTGTAAGGCAAGGCAAGATGTTAACGCTCATAATTTAAAAGCTTGGCAGTAGTTTTTCTATTACTTTATATAGTGCAATTTGATTTCTTTTCCCCAAGGGAAGCCCAATTTTACGACTTGCAACACTGTAAAATCGAATCACTATTTACCTGCATGCTTAGTGTTTCTGAACTATATCATAGCTGCTCTTACTTTATCTCTTCAGGTACTCTATTCTAATGAGACCTTCACTAGCTGTCATTTTTGACTTGCTTAAACACCAGCCACAATGACAGAGATGTAGCAAAAAAACAAGAAAATATAAAATTATACTATGAAATATAAATACTATTCAAAAAATGCACAGCGAATGGTTGAACAGACAATTACTAATAGCAACAACGTCAGCTCCAGAAATGAAGGAAAGAAAACAGAAAGAAATGAAACTGCGTCTGGTTTATGACTGTTCCAATACATTCAACAAAGAGATGCATGAAGATTTTTCATTTCTTAATTTGTTTTAGAGTTCATGTTAACATTCTGTATCTGCTTTACATAAACTCTTTAAACCTATATTAAAAGTTTCAGTAAACAGTTGCACTGATTTTTTTCCATTTTAGTGGTACACATATGGTCATTTTAGCCCTAGTTTCTTTCCTGTGCGGTGAGTCAGAGTCAGGGTAGTTCAGGATTTATGACTGCTTTAAGACTGTCCCAGGTTAGTAAAGCAAAATAACCAAGTTGTTTACGAATTTTCCCAGCCTTCTTCTTTGTTCTAATCATGTTCTTAAACACAGTGTATCTGTTGCTGTCTGCCTCTTACAATAACTTCATTACACAATTTCCTCCCTCACCTCATTTATTGGCTGCCTAGTAAGCACATAAGTATCATTTTGTGAAATCTCTCCCCTTAAACTTATTTTAGACATTTATCTTTCCACACAGTCAGAATACAGTGTGTAAAACAAGCCAATCTGTGTTGCTTGTTTAAACTTGATGGCTTTTAAGTTTCCCACCCTTACTGTAAATTAGTCTTTGGTAGAACATTCCAGTCGAATCTTATATGACAATATTACTTAGCACTAGACCTTCCTAAAGCATGACATACCCTCATTTTCATACTTTCCTAACTGCTTAGGGTTCCACTTTCTTTACTAATCTAAACACCTAAGCACTGTATAAGATGGAAGGTCAGCCTGCTAGTTCCATATCTGTTGCCAGCCTTTTAGCCCTGGGTCTCCTAAGACAGTGTACAAACTGCCTTATACTCACAAATAATGAACTTATATCACCACTAACAATTCCATCTGTGTGAGGTATAAATAATGTATTAATCTGAAGGCTTTCCTCTCACCTATAAATTTTCTCTCAGTTTCATAACATCTATCATGATCCTGTTCCAAGCACAAAAAATTGGTGGGGCAGGGGGCACTACATTCTCTTACGTGGTAAATAGGTATTTTACTTCCAACAGATCAAAACCAGATGCTCATCCTGAATACACACTACCAGGTGAGACCAGAAAGAGTAGTTAATGGATTCTGCCAGTCTATATACTTCTTTGGCATAACAACTGTTAACACAGTAATGCTGTTTATATATGACCCATTACAAGATGGGCTTAGCCATTCTGCAATAGAGAATAGTAAAACTTTGCATCCTACTATTTGCTTAGGTACTGCTGTAGCAATGATTCACTTTTTTTTTGTTTTTCCTTGTAGTTGAGTAACTGTGGAGTTTACATACACAGGCTCTGTGAAAAATACTTGGTTTTGGTTTGTACATCTAGAAAAAGCAATGACCTAGAGGTGTTCGGCTAATTATAGCTTTGTGCAGTTGATACTCAATGATTCATAACAGAACTGACCAGAATGTTTGTTAGAGCAAATTGAAAGGCCCTGAATGCAGCATCCAGTCCCACATCTTTACAGGTGAAGAAGACAACTCATAGTTTCCACTGTTTGATGAGCAGCCCCCTTCTTTGAGAGGAAAAATTTTCCTTGAACTATGGTATAGCTGAAATGAGGGCCCACCTCACCACAAAGCATACATCTTCTGGGCCACCAGGGGGTTATACAGGAATGGAGGGCCCACTTGGAGATTGGTGAGGACTACCCACCACTCCATGGCCCAAAAACTGGGTTTTTACATTGGAAGACTATCCCCAATCATATGGTGATAACTCATAGTCCTCTGCAAAACCTTTATCCTCAGGTGTGCAAAATGGTACCATAAAGACTGTGACAGCCATCACGCCTTGGAAGTATAGATGGATCCAAGTTTGGATCTTCCACTGTGACCCCCTCCCCTCATTCAGGCTGCTAAATTCATGACATTCATTCCCTGTGTATGGGCAAAAATGTCTGGCAATGGTGACTGCAAAGTTCTACTTCAATGAATGCAATCCTCCAAGATGGAATCAGAAAAGATTTTCCTCTCTCTCTCTGTTGATGGTCACCATCAAAGATTTCACCCACTGAAGAGTTTATCAAATCTCTCAGCAAGGCAATCAGGAGCCAGTCCTTCAGTCAAGGGAAAAGTAGACCCCTCTCCTGCAAACTTTGGTCACTAGGAACAACACTTGACTGAAGACTATAGGCACAGGGAGGGGGGGGGGGTCCAAATAACAGAGCTTTGTATTGTCAGTGAAAAAGCAAATTAAAGGAATCTTTGGTTTAGACTCCAGATGTTGAAGATCCAACATGCATGGATCATGTCCAGTGATATCAGTACAACTTAACAGATGATCAATATTCAAAATGAAATTTAATGGATGCACTTATTGCAGTCACTGATGTCTGGGGTGGGGAAGAAATCATGTATCTTCCTCAGAATCAGGAACAGGAAGAAGAAGATTTGTCTCATTCTGAAGGAAGGGTAGAGTTTGTGGCTTCTTTGGAGAGTAAATTCTAGGTATGCCCCAAGAGATCTGCTAAGGCAGCTTGGTCTCCTTAGAAAAACCCTTTCTAGGGAGAATCTTCAGGAGCTATAGTGTGGTCATCTATGTCCTTGCCCAGCGACCACAAATCCCATATGATGGCTCCATAACCAAAGGCAAATTGGCCTTTCTAAGAACACTGGAAAATATGAAGGTCTCTCCAAACACCATTATATTGGGCGACTTCAACTACCCAAACAGACTGGGAGCATTCCTCTAGCTCCAACACCCTAGCCCAAAGGTTCCTAGAATTTATAAACTCAAATGCTATGGAACAACTTGTTACCACTCCCACAAGAGGGGCAAACATACTGGACCTGATCATCACCAACATGGGGACTCTATGCTCCAGACCAGAAGTGTATCCCTCACTGGTAAGATCAGACCATAAACTAATCTCACTGGATATTCACATCCCAACCCCACCCCCTGCCCAGAAAACCACAGTGAAAAACTTCTCTAAAGCAAATTTCACACTCCTCAAAACTGAGGTGGAATCCTTCAAAGCCCCCGGGCCTGTGGAAAATACGGCCCAGACCACAGAATCCTATATGAACACCTTCAGGAATGCATGGATCATGTGATCCCAAATAAAACCAAGACCCAATCCTCCAAAGGCAGACGTCCTGTCTGGTGGACCCCAGCCATAAACAAACTATACAATAGAAGGAGGAAGCTACTAAATGATAGAGCAAAATCCCAAAAAAAGGGAAGGCATCACTGATCAGTATTAGCAAAAAACTACGGGCACTCATAAAATTGTCTAAGGCCAGCTTAGAGAGAAAAATTGCACAGGACACTAAGGATAATCACAAGGCTTTCTTTAGTTATGTTAGGAACCTGGGTGGTAACTCCCAAATATGCTCAGAATTAGTCCAAAATGACAAAAAATACACTGAACCCACAGACATTGCCAACATCCTAGCTGACAGGTTCAGCGCAAACTTCTCCCCACCAAAGGGCAAATATCTATCCCAGCAGAGTGCTGCCCCCCTGACATCTCAGATGCTCAGGTAAGAGCTGCCCTCTCCAAAGCAAAAAACACAGCATCAATGGGACCAGACGGTGTCCCGGGCTGCGTCCTACATTAACTCCAAGAAGAGTTAAACCCAAACATAAAACTACTGTTCAATCTCAGCCTTACTACAGGATATGTGCCCAAAGAGTGGCGTACAGCAACAGTGGTCCCTCTCCATAAAGGTGGTGCCTCAATGGATCCTGGAAACTATCGCCCCATAAGCCTGACTAGCTTGGTCTGCAAAGCTATGGAAAGGATCATCATGGACCTCATAAATAAAGATATTGGGGACCTACAGACACTGTATCCTACCCAGTTCGGCTTTGTTAAGGGCAGATCCTGCCTCTTAAACCTGGTTGATTTCTTTGAAACAGTCACCAAGGCCATTGACGAGGGGAAGGTGGTCCACACAGCCTACCTGGACCTCGCAAAAGCCTTCGATACAATACCCCACTCGGGCATTATAGATAAGCTCACCAGCTTAAATATAAACCCCTATGTCACTAGATGGATTGCAAACTGGCTCAAGGACAGAACCCACATGGTTAGAATTGCTGGAGCCATGTCAGACTCCAAACCAGTTACAAGTGGTGTCCCACAAGGCTCAGTCCTGGGACCTCTCTTGTTCGGTATATATTTCTCGGAGGTACAGGCCAACATGGGAGGACTGTGGCTGACCAAGTTCACAGATGACTGCAAACTGGGCGCCATAATCGACTCTCCAGCCGACACAAGCATCCTCCAAAAGGGCCTCGTAGAAACAGACAAATGGTGCCAGAGCCATGGCCTCAAGCTAAATGCCAAAAAGTGTATAGTCATCCCCTTTGGCAAAAACAAAGTGCCCACAAATTACCACATAGGTGGTAATCCATAAAGTACAGAAGAAGTAATTAGGGACCTGGGGACCCAAGTTGATAGCAATCTCTCATTTGACAACCACGTGGCCAAAGTGGTTAGAAAAACATTTTATATAGCCCACCTAATCATGAAGGGATTCACATCTAGATCAGGGGAGGTCATCGTGCCTCTTTACTCATCCCTCATCAGGCCCATAATAGAGTACAATGCCCCTTTTGGGATGTACCTTACCAGACACCTGCAGCAACTGGAAAGACCCCAAAAGTACCTCACCAAGAGGATGAAAGGGCTCAAACAGATGCCATATGCTGCCCGTTTAAAGAAACTCCAGCTCTACTCAGTGGCATACCGCCTGTTCAGAGGCGATCTGTGCCTGATGCATAAAGCCATGTCCAACCTGGAATTAATGGACATGCTGCACCTCAGAAAATCCAAATCCCATCGAGCTACACGCTTGAGAGACTTGAACCTCAGCACTGAAATAAATAGGACATGCTGGAGGGACAGATTCATAACCCAGAGGCTCCCTTCACTCTGGAATAAAATCCCAGTCCAGGTTAGGCAGAGTCCCTCATTGACTCTCTTCAAGAGGAATCTTGATGAGTGGATGGGAGATCGTAGGTTTACCCCGGGTATCACTTCTGTGTCACTGTTAGACAGAGGCACAGTATACTAACTTCGAAAAAGGGCATAGCAAAATAAATTTAAAATGGGTGGCGAAAGCCAAACACATTCTGGCTAGGCTTATAAATGCCCTAGGGCAGATAGCCTAGTATGAACCTATGAACCTATGAACAACAGAAGCAGATTCAAAGAACACGGCTTAATTTCATTTTTGCTCCAAGAAGTGACACAGGAACAACCTAGCTTGGGATATGTTATGACTGACTCAGGCTATGTAGCTTATTTGTAAGGTGTACACAGAAATACACAGAAACCTTACATAAAATGGGGAAAAAATGCAGATCCTGGTCTGGGTTATTACTATTACAAATGTCACTTTTTTTTACAAATGGATTCCATTGTGCTGCCTCCTGGTGGCAAAGACATCTGATCAGTGCAGCTCAATCTGTAAAATACTGTTCATTAAATCTGTAAAATACTGCACATTACTAGCCAGAAGTAAGTAAATACTTCAGCACATTTGTACTTCAGTATTATGCACTGTGCAACAGTACCGGGCAATGACTGCTATATAAATGACAATGCATTTCAACAATTTAAAGTGTGTGATAACATACTCAACTTTTTAGGTTCTAATTTGAGTATTTTTCTTCTTCAGGGAAAGAGGAAGAAGCAAAATAATGAAATTAATTAAGTAAGGTAAGGCAAGCAAAGAATGTAGTCGAGATGAGAAATTATTTGTTAATTTGGATATTGCACTCTATAGTGGTTTCTGTGCTTGTGTGTTTTAATATTAATACTTGGGATAGCCTACAGTTTTGTTATGATGGTATTTATTGATTCAAGATGGAAGATAATATTTATTTACATGAATGTGTATGACAAAGATTTTTTTTTTTTGCAAATTCATTTGGAAGTACAATTTCTCTCTCTTCTTATCTACCCATGGAGGAGCGACCCCAACTCATTCAGAAGTTAAGGGCTTCAGTCACCAAGGTAGTTCAGCAATATGCACTGACATGGAATAGAGTTTTAATATGTATTTAACTATGACAGAGGCATTTACAGCAGGCAGCAAACCCAAAATGGGGTAAAGTATTCCTCATGCGATTTAATACACTACATGGTCTACTTCGGTATGAACTGCTTTTGTGCAATGCTTTATCTCATTCATTTTAAACTTTTATTTCAAATAAATGCAGCTTGTCATACAACTTGTTAAATTAGTGTACTACTGCTTTCACAAAATAATGGCTACAATGAACATGTGCTCTTAGTATACATCAGGCTATATATCAAGTTGGTTACACAGGAAAACTAACATGGGCATGTCCTCAAAAATACTGGACTTTTGAGTTTCCTGACCTATATGCAATTGTCAGATTTCTGCTGTATTAAACTAATTTAATATTATTGTAATTTCAAACATTTTTTCCACAATAAAGATCTGCTTTATGCCAAGTTTATTACACATGTAAGAGGATGCTGGCATAGTATCTGAAATTTCAGTTATCCAAAAATAACTGTTTAATGATACAAATGATGATTTGTAGCACTGCAGCTGCCCTGTACAACCTACAGGATTTGCTAGAGTTTATTCACATTAATGCTAACACTTATAACCAGCTTGATGCCAAGCCTGTTTATCAGGCTGATGTTGGCAAGGACTTGATGAATCAAGGGAAACTGCAGAACCACCTTGTGGTTTGGCAACACGACAAGAGGACTGGTTCACCACTCATGAGGGCTTGAAACAGAGCCCTCTTTCTGAATGGTATTTTGAGATTACGTGGAGACGAGGCTGCCCACTGCGAGTTATCTCTGAGATGTTCAAAGAGATCTTTTTGAATACAGTCCAATTTCTGCAGAATGAGAAAGCAGTGCTCTCTCTGTATGTGTTTAGGTAAAACCTTTGTTCAAGTAATTCATTCTTGTGCAATACAAACACTGCTACTACACCACTCAAATGAATAAGAAGAATTTAAACTGGTATTATTATTTTAATGCACAATGTGTTTTATTACTTCCAGGTTTTTCACGAAGCAATAAGTTAAGGCATAGTCAAGCAAATATCTGGACAATCTAGTTTTTTGATATTCTTACTTGATGGAACTGCATGCTAAAATATTTCCTGTTAATTATGAAAATAAGGTAATAGAATTCCATAAATAATTTTCCAAGTACAGAAGATTTGTGCATCTGTATTCAAGTTCACAGTGACTTATGTCACACCTTCTGCCCAGCAAAGTAATGAAAAGGTTCTACTACGCTACACCCAAACATATAGTCATTTTCCGTGTACAGAAATCGACCCACAACTACACAATTTGTGCAACACTGCTGAATTTTGTGCTTGGCCTTTTTCTTAATCTGTGTTAGGCATCAAGGTCTCCATCATTTTTCTACAGTCTTCCTGTGAAGTTTAACAGTGCTAGGATTAGCTAGAACAAAGCACTGCAGACCACGTGCAAACGTTGAACTGGTTAGCTCATCAGTGGTACCATTATTTCTAGAAACAGTTTACCTTGGCCTACAGCCTTAAACTTGTCCACACAGAGAGAGACACACACACACACACACACACACACACACACACACACACACACACACACACACACACACACACACACGCACACACACAGAGGATGATCTAGATTTGAAAATTACAGAAACATTTCTGGTGCAGTAAAAGAGGGCTTAGCACAGCATCTGTTTTATCAGCATTTAGGATGTCATTATAGACTAAAAAAAGGCAGCACCCTACCTCTCAACCATACAGATCTCTGCAGAATGTCTAGATTTTTGCCTCATACTTTGATCTGCTACTCATAAAAAAGTTGTAACTTTCTGGCAGACCACAAGAGATGATTGGAGGATTGAAGTCACTAAATAGTGACATACATTTGTGTTTCGGACTTCACATCCTTCAGAAAAATGCATGCAAAGATAAATCCTGTTACTCTAGCAACTTTCTAAGTTTATAAGAGCAACATTTAAAATCTGTCCTTATTTTATGGAATTGCCCTCCATTCTGTCAGGCTTTGTTTGTCCAAAGTTCTTGCAGTAAGAGGTTGAGAGGCATGGGAAGCACTAGCCTGATACTTGTAGGTGCTGATATTGGATGATATGTGAAGAAAAAAAACAGGCAGTATTTAAGACAGACTCTCAGTCTGCTTACTACGTACATGCTACTGCAGGCTGTGCTGGACATGGCAGTCTATGCTGTTTATGCAGAAAAAAATAATGAACAATGCTAGTCAACTGCTTCACCCACTGTGCTCTATAACTGGTTACATTTACATCCATGTCAATACAGACAAGCCAATTTGTTCCATTTGTAGACTGGGCCTATGGTATTTTATGTCACTATAGATTTGGATTCCTCAGTCACACCAGTGTAAGCACTTACAACAGTTCATTCTATAGCCAAAGCAGGGTTGTAGTGTCTCTCTATCCAGTGCATATTTACCACAATATAATAATAAAAGAACGTCCAAAACAAATCTCTGGATTTGGATTATAAAAAGGTATAATTACATTTCTGTATTGCCTAAATATTATGCATTTTTTCACAGCCTTATTTTCTTGTTCAGTAAATATATCACTTTCTAGTTCACTAAGCAAGTCTCTGGATGTTTACCCACATGATTGTATTTTGCCAAAAATGTATTATGTCTATGACTCAAGTCTGAGTGGATTGACAGGGAAAATTCTACTGAAAACTAATTGTATGGCTTATCTCAAAGCAGAAGATGTACTGATGAATTAACAATCCAATCTTCTATGCTGTGGTCAGATAATGGTTGCCTAAAATTTGGAACTTGTCCATCAGACAGGAGACAGGCAATCCTTCACCCATAACAAATGTTTCAGACTTCGATGCTAGAATTACAATTTGTTATGTAGTTACTATGATTATTGTTTAAAAATGTAATGTGGAAAAACAAATGCCATGCACCATCAAATTCAGGAAATTCCACCAGAATTTCAGAAATTTCAAAAAAGTATAAAGCCTTTGTCCATGTATATGAACAATTGTTTCTTCCTAAACACAGGGTGGTGAGGCCCACCCCCTTTTCTCACCCTCAATGAAATCCTTAGCATTATACATACACTAACATCCAACTCATTTAATATAGTAAACCAACCTCTCCTATTCTATCCACCATCTTGTATTTAGCACTTCAGTAAGTTATATGCATAGACTTATTTTTCATAACTAGCATGGAGATGTAATATGGTGCTGCATTTTCGAGTGGCACATGACATTAAACTGCGGCCCAATCTGCCTGAATTAGTGACAGCTCAGTTGTATGCAAAAGATACTATAGTACTTGTCAAAAGACTAAGGGCCAAGCTTCCCCTAGTCAGTACGAATACCATTGTGGGTGCCCCAGTGATACATGCCACAGATCCACTAACTCAGTCAGACCCACTAATCCAGTCAACAAAACATAAATGCACCTCATGTAAAAATCAATTAAATGTAGGGGCTAAGAATATTTTAACTTTACCAATTACTTAACTTCGTCATATTAAAGAAATCATCTGCAATTTATTTTAGTCATCTGCTATTTGATGATCAAGTGGGTGGAGTAGTACAGGTCCCTTTTCAGCCACTACCCAAGCTGTAAGGCAAAGACATTATAAAAAAACAATGTTGAATGAACAATAAATCAATAGTGATATAATTGTAAGAATCATTTATAATATGTAGTACTGAACTAAGATTCAAAAGAAAAAAATATATTACAGGTATACTTGCAGAAGTAAGCCTCAAATAAACACAAACCTCTAGTGTAATACTATTTATGCCGTAACAATACAACTGCTAAAAATTTTGGTAGTTTGTTTTTATTGTTTCTCACCTGGTTTGGTTTTTGTAGTTTGTTTTTAAAACACAACTGCTCTACAGCATAATGTCACTCGAGGAATCAAACAGTTGAGAAGTAGGTTTGCTATTACAGTCCCTAAAACAATTACATTTATATTTACTCTTTGATAAGAGCAGATCTCATTTTTTTATTAATGTAAGATACTGTCTATTGTAGCAATGTCCTTGGATTGTGAGATCATGAAAACTGGGATCATCTTGTAGAAGGATTTACTTACAAACAGCTAGTGAATAAGAAGGTCTGTTTAGCCAAATCTTGTTGATATAAACCAAATCAGTGGAATTATGCACTGATATTGAGTTTGCCAAAGAAAACGGTACCCGTCTTTAAACAATTTGAATTCAAGTGTGTTCCCACATGCATGTTGCTATAGTCAGTAACCAATCTGCACTTTGTAATGAAAAGGCAGTGATGTTCTGAACAACTAGTGAGGGTTGTTTTTGTGTCTTTCGGGTTTTTCCGGTTAGGGGTCGCCACAGCGGAACTCTGGTCCGCTAATGATTGGTAGTTGATTTTTACGTGCCGAGTTACCAGCCCTGATGCACAACCTTCAACCTTCAATGAGGCGACAACGCCACCGCAGCACCACCACCGCGGATAGTGAGGGTAATGAATCTAAACATCTTATTTTCAGTTTTTTAATAGGGCTGTGTTTTGGGTAAACAGATGTGTGATGATGGAATTAAAACATTAATAATAACTCTGAACATACTTCTGTTGTAAACAAACATGAAACACTGTAGGGTCAAAGATTGATTGACTGACTTATTTATTTATTTTTGTTTACCAGGGAAGAGTGCTGATCAAATTTAACAATTTGCAGGCTCATGCTGGGTCACATGCACAACAGTAAAGCAAGATTAAAGGTATACCTAAATTATACAGTATGACGTCATACCATGGATGTAAAATAAATACATATTTGCAAGAAGGTTTAAAAAGAAGCAGGAGCCAGAGTATAGAATGAATAATATAGCAATAACCCACACCTGGGTGTGGGTAATGCTGGATTTACCCACGGATGGTGTGGTTTGGTCACGAGGTCGAAGCAAGATCTCTGTTGCATTTTACAAACTGTTTCGCTATGTTAAATGGGTTTAACATAGTAAAACAGTGTTGCTGTAAGAGTTATAGTAATGGAAAAAGTCAAGTCTGGGCGACTGGACCTTTTTCCATTACTATAACTCGGATTTACAACGTGCATGCTGACCAATCAGTGTGCACGTTTTTGAATATTAATGGGGGGTCGTTGTACAATACAGCTGTTACAGGTGAGGAAAATGGAGTCCAGACAAAAGAACAGACATAGTACATACAAGTATAGAGGGAAATTCTTAGCAGTGAAGAGGCAGACATCACAGAATACCAAGAGGTGCAATAGAATGGCTAATAAAAGGAGAAGTGGATATTGGATATATAGTAAGGAATGGATAGGGCAGATGGGGAAGCAGTGGGCATGAGTATATATACTGGACAAGTTAGGAGATTAAGCAGCCAAACTGTTCTGGGATACTGGCCTTTATTTTGACAAGTGCACTTATATTGCTTGGTTAGATATTGTTTGAACTTACATCTAAACTACATGAAGTCTCTGATTTCAGTAAGATCATATGTCTCTAACTGCTACAGTTTAGGTGCAAGAACAGGAAAGCTGTGGTTTGTGTAATGAAGTTTAAGGATAGAGTTATAAGAGAAGGGCAATAAGTGGATTGGCTTCTTGGGTTGTAGTACATTTGTGTGTGGGGGTTGCATGTAGTTTGTGTCGAGGTTAGGAGGAATGGTGTTTGAAGACAAGGGAGCCAAAAAGGTGCTTGGCTCAGTCTTTAATGGGAAACCAATCTTCTTATTCCCAGGTACTGCAGAAATGTTCATGCCAGGAGGACATGGTGATGAAACAGCAAATGTTTATTAGAGAATGTAAAGTGGTAGTGTTTTTAGTTGTTGTTGTTGTTGTTGTCTTTTTAGTAAGGAAGTGGTAAATATAGGTAGGCCATGCTCTACTTGTGCAAGCAGGACATCTTTGCCCAAGGCTGATCTAGCAAGTTGTGAGAGGAAATCAAATATCTTTTGGGCCCAGAATAAGAAGTAGTGGACTTTGGATTGGACTTTCTAAATGTGGCCAGGGAATTTGAGGGATTGGTCAATCAAAATGCCAAGGTATCTAAATGATGTGGTGCATTCCATCAGGTTGCTATCAAGGACTTTGATACTGAGACAATAGTTTTGAGTCTTCTCTTTGTGTCAAACAATATGGACTTTTTTTAGGGATGATGAGTTAAGTTGTAGAAGGTCAGCTTGAAGTTGAATTTGGATTATGTCATGAGAAGAGGTGGAAATATAGATAACTGTTACAACAGAGTAGGAGTTGTGGATGTGGTAGGTCAAGACGCAGTTGATTTACAAAAATGGAGAATAGTACTGGTGCAATAATTGATCCTTGGAGAACCCCTGAAAGAACTAAGCTGTATCTGATAAGACATGCTTAATTTTAATTGAAAGTTTGGTTAGTCAGAAAATGTTTGAATCATTGGGTAGATTCAGAACTAACACCAATATCATGTAAGTATGACAACAGGATGGAATGGTCAACCAGGTCAAAGGCCTGGGTAAGGTCAATGAGTACTGCTCCAGTGAAGTTACCTTTATCCATGACAGTGAGGATGTCATCAGTGAGTGTCCAGAGAGCACTCATGGTAATTCTAGCTGTCCATAAGCCATGCTGCTTCCAATTAGGTTAAGTGTATTTGTCAAGGTAAGTGGCAAGTTGGCTGTAAATGATGTTTTCAAGGGTTATACAAAGGATAGGAGGTACTGAGATTGGACGGAATTGAAATGCTGAGGAGGGTTTGTGATCTTTTGGTACAGGTCAGACCAGGGCTGATAGCTATTTACTTCTATTGTTATTGTTTATCCCTAAAATACTCACCATTTCATTTCTTTCTCATATACTTCAACAAACTCTTGCACATAACCTTTTTCTTACTAAAAAAATGTAATATGCCCCTTTCTATTTGACATTCCATCCTACTATGATTATTCAGCCTATTTCTTTCTAAGTTGATCACCAATGATTCTATGTAAATTTTTTCTCACCCCATCTAATTTATAATAAAGAAGTGATTTCCATAAACAGCCTCATTTCCATTCAATGTCAGTGTGCTGTAATCTTCTGACAATGCCAGACACACAGTGTACACAGGCTCAACCTAAACACACATTAAACCAGAACTGCCACAAGACTTCATAATTCAACTGTGGAATAAAATTCAGTTTAATCAATGGGTCACAAGTAAATGAGATCCATGGAAATTAAATTAAACCCATGCTCCTACAGCTTGCTTCCCCTCACAAATGTAGTTATCTGCCCAAGTAGTGAGAATTAAAGGCTGTATTAATAAACACAAAACAGTGTCAGTAAAGATAGGTTGAACTTGACAACTGGCTTCCAGACTGATTACAAAGCAGGTATTTTAGCTTTCACTAACTGTGTGAAAAAGAAACTTTGCTTTCTCCCACAGTCACCAATTTGAAATAACACAGATGAATACACAATTAACTGGTGAATTGTTAAAAAAGTATTAAGCAATCAAACCAGGGTCAGTATTGCTGTGGTCTTTATTCCCTCACCCTCTCACCAATACCTGTAAGCAATGCTCAAAAATCAAATTTCTTCTGCATTTGGTTTGTTTTGCAGAAGGATGAAACCTTGAGTGTGACCCAGATGACCCCAGATTAACTAATGACACAGGCAATGAAAGGGTCAGCAAGGGAGGGATGTAGAGAGTGGCATTTCTCAGCTCATCCCTCTGGCTGGGAAGGGAGTTGATCCAGATGCGATATCAACATGTACTACTAATCAGAGAGGTGTATGGTATGGAATGCATGGGTTGAGGATGTGGCCATGCTCTGCCAAGCCATTTCAATGATATAATCCTCACAACGTGTGTGTGTGTGTGGGGGCGGGTGGACAAAGTGCATGCTCACACTTTTCGATGCTTAAATATAACACCTTTGAGTAAAATATCTAAAGAAGTTTAGCAATACTTCGTTCTATATGACTAATACTTTTTCTCATGAAAACAGCCTTAGTTTAAACATAGCAGTTTCTGAAAAGAAATTTCTGATATTAATAAAATCGTCTGTATTCTTCAGAAAATAAAGAAAAATATATCAAAATATTTAAAAAGGTAATATTTTCTGTGTGGAAGTGTTCCTCCTACGAGGACTTAGCTGCCAGAAATGAAGTCTGTAGCTCCTGTGAAGCCACTGAACAGCTTTTCCTTGAAGCAGCAAGAAAGTACTGAAGTTGTCTAGACTCTGACTGCTAATTTCCCCCAAAAGGCTAGCAAATTAGCAATCAGAAAGTAAGTATAGGGGAAACCAGAGCTTTTCAAAGACTGAGTGGTTGTAGCATCCTGGATAGGCTACAACCCAATAGCTAAAGGCTACTGCAGAAGTGAAAATTATGAAAATACAAAAGTCAAGATTTCCAGGATTCTTTGAACAGTGTAGCAGTGATTCTCTGACATCAAATATCCAAGCCAAATACAGTCCAGAGTCCAAAGACACCATATACCAACAAAAGCATGCTTTAGTGCTTCTCAATTGTGGAATCTGGGCCACCTATAATCCAAAGGACAGAAGAGAAAAACAGATGCAGTTGGGATACAGCACAGATGAGTCATACAAAGAACAAAGTACACATATATGCCTCCCAAATCCTTTCAATAGATACTCTTCTAACCTGTTACTTGACCTGCAGACAGAAGCAACACTCAAACCAGGTATCAACCTACTTGCAAGTTATGCAAAAGGCAGTGTCTACAAATGAGATACATGCAATACAGCAACAGTGGCAATAACAAAATCCATCTCAAAGAAGCCATAGCACTATATTGAGAGGACAGCACACAATTCAAATACCAGGTCCAATTTATGTCACTGGAAAAATATAACAAAATAGCAAAACTAAACGATGCTAACAACTGCCAATAATACTGTACAGTGAGTGAATGAAGCAGCAAGCAGAAAGAATCAGAAGGCACCAAAGCGTCTATAAAAGGATTAGTGCCCTAAATGCAATGTGTTCTGTTAAGACTCCATGCACATTAATGTAGAACATTTTTCCTAACTGGAGCCACCTTAACAAATATGTAATGAACATTTTGATTTTGATAGACCAGCGGCTGCTCTTTAACACCAAAATTAAAATGGACTTTGGTGAAAGAACTGCAAGATTGCTTCATAAACTATTTTACTGGACATACCTTGCAAGGTGAACAAAAGCTCATTTTCCACACAACACCTGCAGTTCCCCAAGGGCCTGGATGGAGGAGGGGGAAGCGTATGCTGCAGAGGATGGAGCCCTCATTTTGTCTTACATGCCTGGATACAGAAAAATCTCCAGGCTCGCACATGTGGGTGCACTGAGGAGGCATGGCTCATTTTGGGCCTGGGGCAGGCATATCCTCACAAGCTATACTTCCTGGCTCACCCTGGCTATTGTACTGAATGCTGGGAGTAGTGATATGGTGTCGAAATGCCACATCAACAAGTGTATGTTGTTGTCAGCTGCTAACTACACTCTGTGATCCTCTTCCACTCTAACATAAGAAATCTTCAGCTGGGCAGTAATACTGGCATAATGCCACAATTTCCAGTCCCTCTCCCTCCCATCAAATCAGCATCAGGCAAGAAGAGGGAAACAGCCAAGCAGATGCTGGTCAGCAGGGGGAGGGAACCAGAAAAATGTTGGTTCTACTCCCTGTTCCTTAATCCCCTAGTGTTGCATTTTACCGTATATGCTAACAACATCCTGCTTCTTAAATCATCCAGCTCCTCCCAAAACTTATTCGTTTACAAAATATTTTCGACTGCCTTTGAAACTGGCTAATTTTCAAGAAACCCATTTGACATTTAAAATAGCCCCAAAAGCTTGGGGATGTTACTCCTGTTGCAATTACAGATCCACTTAATTTCACAAGTACAGCAATAGAAATGCAGAAAGAAATTGCCTGATCCTGCACTTTATTTTACACTACATACCAATGCCTCAGTGGAAAAAAAGCTCTGACACCTAGTACTGTACATCTAAAAACAAGAATGTATGAAGTTATAAAGACAGTGGATAAGAAAACATAATCATACCACAGCGAGTTAAGCTGATAGCTGCACATCTACAACACCCAACAATACTTTGAGCTTTATGACTACTAGTTAGAATACTTATTGTTACCTAACTCTATCTTAGTTATATTTCTGATCTTCTATCAATGCCTTAAGGTTGGTAATACTGAGAATCCTTTACCATTAGTACAAGACCTTTTCTTTGCATTATTCATGTTGCAGCCTTCTCTTCATAATGCATCTTACTCGCCTCATACAATACAATCTGTGTAAAGGTCTGATCATGTCTCATCAACTTTAAAGGTAATGTTTTCCGCTTCCATTCTAACTCAATATGTAACTTAGCAGTGTTCCCATCTTTTGGGAGGAAGTATGCCATTAGTTATGAATGACTGAAGACAGCCAACAATTTTTACCTGCAGGCTGTATCAGTCTGGAATCATACGCACTATTACAAACCGACACTTTGAGCCAAATCTGTGGATTCTTATATGAAGAGGAATTATGTCTCAATTACTTGAGTTCAACAAAAAGGGAGAGTTAACACAGATATAGACTTAACTTCAACTCATGAAGGGCAAGGAAATAAAAGTAACCTGCTCAAGCCATTGGTTAGCTTTTTTCTAAATACACAACCTGTTGACGCTGTTCAACCCATTGTATCCGTTATTCTCTGAGTCCAACATCTGAAGTTCTGACAGAGCCAAGACGGTCAGTCAGTCAAGCAACTCTAACCAACTCATGTAACACAAGCTTCAAAGTTTGAAAGTTTCACGTTTATTCTTTTGCAGTGCACCCTTAATTTTTCTCTACTGGTAAATTCCTGCTTCACATCTCCACATTTCAAAGCAAGCACAAAACATTTAATTCATAATAGCACCAACTACTCTGATTAAAAAGCTCCCTATTACTGTCCATCTTCAGTAAATTCAATAGAACACAAAAAGCAGTTTAAGACAGGACATTCATTGTTCACATCAGACTGACAGGATAAAGTAAATACTAATGCACTCTCAGTTAATCTAAGTCTGGACCAACATGGCAGGCCTACAGACTAAGTGCATAGAAAAAAGTATTCTGGAAATTCCTTCCAATCATAATTTAAATCCCTGATTGACAAAAGAAATATGCAATCGTCATTCAGAACCTGTCAATGCTGCTACATCTTTGCATTCCCTCATTACAGGACTATGTTCTCATGATTTCATCCCTGCAGTGCAGAAACAAGGCTGTATTAATTATAGAATATGTAACCAAAGAAGTCCATTTGCTTTGCTTAGACAAGCAGTGTTCCATAATATTCCTTTGTTTCATAACAAAGCAGTACCATGAGCTTTATTCAAAGTTAAAACATAGTGGTTGTACTCACGCCTTTCAGAATACAGTCATGTTTCTGATCTGCAATACAGAAATCCATTTTGTCAGTGATAATGTCTGAAATAATTCTACTAGAGAAAGTCCATTCTGACACTTATTTTTGGATATTTCAGGATTATGCTCAAAACTGATACAGTAGATATCAGAAACATATTGGCAAACAAATTTCACTCCAGAGTCATCAACACCCACATATACCCTATGGATCTCAAACTCACTATCATCGCAAACAAACACTAGTTAAAAGTACTTACCAAAACAAAAACATGCATCCACTGATGAACCTGATAACATATCAGGCTGCCTGCTGAATAGTACTAAGCATACACTGGGGGACTTGCTTCTACAACTCTTGAACCTGAACCTAGCCACTGTTTTTGTCCCAAGGTTTAGTGCACAACAGTTATGATCCACTTCACAAGGGTGGCCCTAACATGGACACCAGGAATTACAAACCCATTAGCCTGATGAGCCTCATCTGCAAGGCCATAGGGTCATAACAGACCTGATAAATTATGATACAAAATATCTCATAAGGCTTGATCCACAGCAGTTTTTGGTTTTAAGGGTAGAGCCTGTCAAATGATTTGTGATTTTTTCAGTGGGTAATACAAGCTGTGAAGAATGTTCATGCTGTCTAAACAGCATATCTTGACCTCACCAAGGCCTTTGATGCTACACCACACCAAATGCCAACGTTGTCAACAAGCTAAATGTGCTCCAAACTAATCCCTTGGTAGCTAGATAGACAGCTAATTGACTGAAGGACAGAACTCACACTGTAAAAGTGGCATGGATGTCTTCAAAGAGCATGAAGGTAACCATTACTGCAGGATCAATGCTAAGACCTCTACTATTCAGCATATACTTCTCTGACCTTCAGATTAAAAACAGAGAACTCTAGTTAACCAGGTTTGCAAGTGATTGTAAAACGGGTGTTTTACTTAAGTCCCTCTTCTGATATGCAGACAATACAAAGCCAACTTTCACTTGTTAATAGCTGCTGCTCTGAAAATGGCTAAAACTTCTTCTTCTTATAACACAGAAAACACATCACTCCTAAACCAAAATGTTGTGAGAGACTTTGGAGCATGTGTAGATAACTCCCTCTCCTTTAACCATCATGTTGCAATGATGGTCAGGAAATACTTTTATCTGGCAGAGCTGATTGCAAATGATATTTAGATACAGAGAATTATATACTCTTGTATATGCACTAATTAGGTCCATCATCAAATACAACGTTGCCCCTTTGGGTTGTATCTTACTATATCAAGCAGGTGGAGAGACTGAACCCAAAGGTTATTGGCAGAAAAAGATAATGAGCCTAAAGGAAATGAACTGCCAAGGAGGCTGGAGGCCTTGTTCCTATATTCAGTGCTCTATCATAAAAGGGCCTGGAGGCCATGTTCTTATATTCAGTGTCCTGTCATTACAGTACACCCTCTGTGCATTGCATTCCAGGCCATAAGGGATCAGGCAGTCCAAGCCTTTTTATATTCTCCACAAAACACATAGTCCAGTGACCACTAGATCCAGAGAGCTGAACCTGCTGCAGCAAATAAACAAATCATGAGAGAGAGAGAGAGAGAGAAATTTGTCAAACAAGGACTACCCTTTCTCTGGAACAAACTTTCTGTCCAGATCAATTAATGTGACATGCTTCCTCCCTTTACAAAAGGAATTAGACAACTGGATGAGTATTCATAAATTCAACCCCAGTATGATTTGCTTATCCTTGATAAGGGTGGTAATGTCTAAGGGTGGGTACTGCCAAGGCGTAAAGGGCCAGATGGCCCAGTTTCCTTCAAAAGTCTATGATTCTATAATTTTGTGATTAAATTCTGGTGAACCATGGGCCAAAAAAAAAGCCTTCCATCATCTCAGTCCTGTGCAGTGTCACACATCTTCAATTCCCATGAAGCAAGGAATGGAGAAACTCACACCCCTGGCACTCTAGCAACAAAATGATGACAGACTATAGTGGGGGTTCCAACAACAGAGGGACATGTCAGGTTTGCTTCACTAGCATAGGAACCGACTGGAAAAAGTATGGAGTGTTAGCAGCAAAAGTCACAAAATATAGTGAAAACTAAAGAACTTCAGGGCAGGAAGAAGCAGACATCTGTGCTCTCAGGAAGTATTGTGACAGAAATATAGTATATACAAGCAAGTCTCACTTTGAAAAATGGATGAGTGGTGTGACCACCCTCCACTGGACCTGTAATCAAGGAGCCTCAATCATCACCACTGGCAGCAGTGGGGGATGTTCACTGAGAGGATGACATGTACACACAAACTACTTCTCAATGCAGTTCTCTGCATCAAGTGCAATTTCCTTAACAGCACACAGAGACCAGAGTCATTCCAGGCTTGCTTCTCCCTCTTTCTCCGGATCCCCAATAAGCCCCCCCCACTGGCTAGCTATAGAGTTGAGATCCCAGCTAAGTGACTAAGCCAAGACCTCCAGCGCCTTCTCTGTCCACCCAGTGCTTTGTGTCCCTGCCCAAGTAGCTGACATACACACTCTTTGAGGTTTGATTTACACAGACACACACACACACACACACACACACACACACACACACACAAAAACACACCTGGGAAAGGCTGGCACAGGTTTACTAGCTATACCCCTTTCTGCCCAGACTATAAGGTAGTTATTACTGTCACCAGTCACTCCTTATCAGCTACTTTAGAGCACTTAAGAAAGGGTGCCCAATCTTACTGTGCAACATTAATGCTAATACAAACAGTAGTTTGACCAAGATCAAGGCTATTAGGAGTGGCCCACACAGTGTTGTCAAATAATATGCAAGTATTTTAAAAACTTAAATATCTCTACACAAATCAGCCACAATGAAAGTTTTAAATATATTTAATAATAAATAAAAGAACAGGACAATATTAAATACATATTCACAGTGACATCAGAGTTCAAAACTGCAGTAAATATTTAAAATAACATTGCAGTACAGGCTCACACCAATAACGAAAAACAAAATCTAAACCTAGCTTTGTCACATTCCTGACTGTATCTAAGAGAGTTACTATACCCTAATAACTTACTATTAGAGCAAGGCAGATGTTGTGGTGAATGTTTCTTGTTGTCAGGTCCAATACATAATGCAGAATGCTCTGTTTCACTAAGACACTTCTCAAATTAATATCTAAAATATTACTGCTGGGATAGCTTGCAGAATGACATTTCTGGTCATATGACTTCTAGTTCCCTGGCCAAACCCCCCATTGCTAGAAGCTGGAAGCATTTAACATCTAGCTGTAAAAATACACATACAATGGTTTTTCCTCAGATCTTTGGCAAATGCTGGAAGTCATAAAACAATTGTATTCCTTCATGCTTCAAAAGTAGCAATTAGTTGACTCCAAGGACAATACAGAAAGCTTCCTAGCACAGACTCTGTCTCTCTAGCTGCATTGAAAACTTGACAGGTTGCCTCTTTACTGCATCCTATAAAGTACTTTAATTTCAGATATTTTTCCAAAGTTTACTAAACTGAGATTAACTTCCTGTATCCCAATTTCCACTGTTAAAATATATACATTTAAACAGATACAATAGTGCATTTACATTTCTGTTCTCTTCCAGTAGGGCACACTGTGGATATATTTTAAACACAGCACTTTTACAAATACCTTTTCAACACAAACATCTGTACAGAGCAGTTTGATATACACATGGCATACATTTCTAATATATTTGTAACACAAGCATCTTTGTATAAATCATTTTGATATTCACCAGTGACATACAATTATTTACAAAATTCCAGCTAGCTGTGCTGGCAGTATCTCCTTTCATCACAAGTGGTCCCACTGTGGCTTAATTCTGATTAAGTGAAACCTACTGAGCTCTGGCATTGCAGTAAAAGTCAGAATATGTTAAGCAAAAAGATCCAGAAGATGGCAGTGAAAGAGTAAATTGTACTTATAACAAGCTTCAATTTGTGTGATGGCAAAGGGGACACACCTAACATAGCAAAAAGACACCAAACAAAATTTCCGGAATATCATATGGAAAGGCAAAATATCAATTTACTCATAGGTTCATAACAGGTTACTAGGCTAGCGTTCCTAGAGCCTTTACAAGTCCAGCCATGTTAATCCAAAGTCTCATAATTTGTTCTTTTTTGGGTAGTTTGCAGAACGAATTTATGAATAGAGTGTGTCTGTAATCAACACCGGCTACCCCTGTCCGTAAGAGATATGGGTGCCCCCCCAAGGGCGAATTTGCGATCTCCCATCAGAGCCTATCTTAAGTTGTCTGGGGAGCTGACAAACTTGCACTTAGTCTTTCAAAAATAAAGGTTCCCAACTTTTTTGCTTAAATAAAGTCAAAAGTAATGGGAGGACAAAGGCCTAAAATCAGGGATAATTTTTAAACATTTTTCTAATTCACTCAAAAAGCTAATATAACAGGTTTTTCATCAATGTGCATTTTCTGAACAGTAAGTAGTACGTAACTCTAATTTCTTGCATTACTGAATGACAGTAATCATTGAAGATTAAAAAAGGAGGGAATGAGTAAAAATATGAGGCAAAATTTGTTCAAAGGTATAATTTTTAAAACTTTTTCTTTCCTGTTATGCATACATTCTTGTGGCTGCAGCAGAGATAATCTGTAATTGCTTGCACCTTATCCTACCCCATCCCAACAGACTATCAAAACAAAGAGAAACCTGTAAATCTTGGCAACCTATAGCAGGCTGGAAAAAAAAATCTATGTGGGAGTTGAAAGCAAGCTTTCCCTGGCAAACAGGTTTATGGCACAGCAGCATGAAGAGGAGGGTAACAAACACATTATGAAATTACCTACAAGAAAGCTAGGCACACCCTAAGCCTTGAAACTTCTAATTTCTTTAAAAAAGGGTGTGTGAAAGCCATTGGGATGGGAATTCAAAGGAGAGTCTGAAAAAATAACCACAAATACATTATGAAATAACATTAAAAAAATGGGAACTATCCAGAAGAAAGAATAAAGGATAAAAGTCAGAGAGTTTGGGAAAAGATATGAAAAAAGACAAAAGGCTAGAAAAAATGATGTATCAAAAAGAAAAATTAATCCAACACATTATATAATCTTCTATAACAGACAGAAAGCTAAAAGGCAAAACCCAGGTATTCTCAGGAGTAGTGCATGTGGACTTTTTTTTAAAGGTTTTCAGCTATAAAAGATTAAAAAAGATGCTGGATTCCTTTTTCTTTGTTTGTCTTTAAAACCACACACTGATAGCTGGTTCATCCATCTAAGAAATGAATGTATGTACATACACACACACACACACACACACACACACACACACACACACGAGTGCATGTATGTATAAATGCACACACATTATAATGTGGTTAATGTCGACACAGTAACATAAAACAAAAACATTAACACACTTCTGCACATACTGAATGGTTACTCCCTGGAACATGGAAAATTAGCAAATAGTGTTTTTGAAGGGGCAAGCCCCCCCCTGTACCATCCACCCCCCCCCCCTAATTATATACACTTATCCAGAGATCAGATAATCTATGGAAAAAAGGCACATTCCCAACTACGGAGATGGTTAGTTCTCACACAACTGTCAACCATCTCCATTGTTTACCAAAGTGTATGTCAAGAATACAGAGGCCAATTTATCTAAAATCGGCTAATTCTATTAAAAAAAAAAAGGACTATACACATATATATATATATATATATATATATATATATACACACACACAAATTTACAAATGTGTGTGTGTGTGTGTGTATATATATATATATATATACATATACACACAAATACATAAATATATATATATATATATATATATATATATATATATATATATATATGGTTCTACCTGAGTACGTCGACAACTGAGAAGATCGACAAGCGGTGCAGCCAGAAGATCGACAATGCAGAAGACCGACGCGACGGATGAAAACACCGACGCCGAGGATGCCGACATGGGAAAAGGCTGTGTAAGTATGCGGTAGTGACGGACGTTAGGGTGCGAGTAAGGTAAGTGTGGATATTGACGGTCTGTGGGGATAGGGGTGAGTTAAGTGAGTTAGGGTCAGTGCGCGGGTTAGGTAAGTGTGCGGTAGTGAAAGTCTTTGGGTTAGGGGCGGGTTAAGTGAGTTAGGGTTAGGGAGCGGGTTAGGTAAGTGTGCGGTAGTGAAAGTCTTTGGGTTAGGGGCGGGTTAAGTGAGTTAGGGTTAGGGCGCGGGTTAGCTGAGTGTGCGATAGTAATGGACCTTAGGGTTAGGGTTTGGGTTAGGGTTGTAGATAGTTGTGTATGTGAGGTTTAGTGTGGGTTTGTAAGGATTTTGGTGTGCTTGTGTTGTGTGTGTGGTTTTTGGACAGGGGATGTGTTTTGTTTGTTGATTGTTGTTATTGTGGTGTGTACAGTGTATGAGGTTTCGTGTTTGTGTACCGTCGGTTATTTCGTTGTCGGGCATGTGAGGTTTCGTGTTTATGCACTGTCGATTATGTGGTGTCGGTGATTACGTTGTCGGTGTTCTGCAGTTTCGATTATGTCAGGTAGAACCATATATATATATATATATATATATATATATATATATATATATATATATATATATATACACACACACACACGTATATGCATATATGTTTCAAAAGGTAGCTCCTAAATCATTTATCCAATTTTATCCAATGGATGGAGCCCTGCACATTATCAGTGGTATGATCCCAGTTATTTTCATTAGGGTAATATTTAATTTTCGACCATGGGATGGGTAAAGCCAATCTATAATCAAATGGGGTAGGTTAGTTCAAGCACAAAAATGAAAGCTGGCAAGGCTTAAAATGTCCCACAAGTGCATCTAGCCAGTCCTCGCACATGAACCACTACGGAAAATGAAGGCTCAAGTGATGTGCATGAGACAGCAGCATTCTTATTCTTGGCATTGTCAAATATCAGAATACCTTCTGAGCTTGTAGATTGCATGTAAATTGTAAACTATGCTACTGATCTTTTCATTAGACTAAATATGTCTTTAGATACTACTAAAGACAGCTCATAGCCTGCCCTTAACAGACAAGCAAAGGGACAGGAGAGCTAGAAACACAACTTGGAGGAAGGAGACACCTTTCACATGCAAGTGTATCTATAGAAATCGAAGTAGGCTGGAATATTGTGCAAGCTAATTAGCATGCAACCAGCTTCTACTCAAACAGGTTTCAACATCTGTTCATCCAAAATGAAGCTCCCAAAAAGAGAGAAAAAGCTGTAGTAACATCAAAATGTACTGCACACCATTCCAGGTCATACTCAACACTGGTTCATTGCCAGCTACACATACTAAAATAAACTACAAATGATTCTGTTAAAAACACTGTATTTTCCTCCACTTTGTTTATTATACTGTTGTACCCACAGTGTGACGCATTGAAAGGGATCTGTACACAGTAGCAACATAGTCTGATATCGAAAATAACAAGGGCAATTCTTCTGACGTATGTGCATTTACTTATGCTGTGGTTTCATTACTAAAACATCTAATGTACTCAGATTCAAAAGAAAGCATTCTAAGTGCAATATCTAATTGATGGCTTCATGACCAATTACTGTCTTATAGATGTGTGACCTTCTAAAATGGAAATGCTTGTCATCACTGTAGGAAATCAGGAAATGAAATCAGAGACTCAGCAGTGTACAGATACAACTGTGTGCAACTAATAGAAAGTGAAATTGTACAAGTCAAAAATGTACTGCAGCGTAGATGAGCAACTATGGCCAAGCTCAAATAATCCACTGCAATGAACTATAACATCTATCAGTAATCACCATTCAGATACTTGAACTGTATCCCTCCCAATAAATCAACTGAAACATTCCTGGTATATCCAGTCCAAATTAACACTGAAGAAAGAAGACATGGAAGGCACAGGTGAGAAATAGCATGGGGGTTGGTAACAGACACCAGTAGTAGAGGATGTGGAACAAATACATTCAATCAGACTGTCACAGAAAGGAAAACCTTGGTTCATCAAATGTCCATACATGTATTACAAGGAAACGGAAAAGCATGCCAGTGCTGCAATCAAAATCCTGCAGATCACTGCTATGGCTGAATAAAGACAGAACAGACTAATAGTATACATGAGCTCCTAAACAGTTGTACACTGCCATACACACAGCTGTACTCAAGCATCACATCAGTAAAAAATGAGACCACAGCATCATCCACCTGTCATGCAGATACAAAAGTGCATAGCAGGTCTAGATGACGAGACAATAAATGAGTTGCACACCTAATGTAAGCAGAGGCCGATAAACACTAGAAATTAAAGGAAAGAGAAACAAACCTGCCAAATTCTACTGCAGCTGTTAAAGAAACTGATTATCACTTTTCCCTTAAGAAACAGGAAGTTCTCCTAAAGCGGTCTGCGAGCAATGAACATGATGTGTTGGTACTCATCCTTAGCTCTAACATGAACTTACAAGAAATTCATAGGCAAACTAACGATGATGGATGGGAATTTCATCAGCCCATTCATTTGCATCGAGCTTTACTTCACGAATGCAAAGATGTGCATTGGGGGTAGAAAGTTCATGTCACTGACAGTACCCATGCTTTCCATACCTCTCACCTGTACAGATTTCCACAGAATGTCCACATTCTTGCCTCAAGGTTTTGGTCTTTTCCTCATATAAATTGTGTGTTTTAGACAAATCACTGGGATGATCTAAGGACTAAAGGCGTTAAATAATGACATTCTTTTGAGTTTCAGACTTCATAACCTTCAGAAAATGCAAGTTAACACAACTCCTGTTATTCTAGCAACTTTCTAAGTTTATTGTTGTGTCTTTCGGCTTTTCCCGGTTAGGGGTCGCCACAGCGGAACTCTGATCCGCTAATGATTGGCAGTAGATTTTAACGTGCCGAGTTGCCAGCCCTGACGCACAGCCTTCAACAAAGGTACGCCCATTCATGCATGTCTCCAGACAGAAGACGCTCTAGCTGAGAATCGGGATGTCTTACTGTGATGCGACAGCGCTACCGCAGCACCACCACCGCAGTTTTCAACTTTCTAAGTTTATAAGAGCAATATTTAAAATGTGTCCCTATTTTTGGGCCTTTGTCTCCCCGTTATGACAGGCTTTGTCCAGATTTCTTGTGCCAAGAGGTTGAAAGGTATGATGCTTTCCCACAGCTCAAAGATGGCAGATGATTCGATGGTTGGCAAGACAGTGCAGATAAGCTGGCGATATGAACATTAGTGTGAATTACATCATAAGCAGCTTTGAAGCTGCTGCCATAAAGTCATCAGATGATGCTTTTCTTCTCTGCTCAGGTAAAAGAATGCAGTGTTTACTTCAGTCAAAGTCTGTGGTGAACACTGCAGGATTGCCAGTTGACAACATTACATTAGATTAGATTAATGCCTCTTTTGCCCTTACATGCAGGTTGTATATCTACAGTGGATATAAAAGGTATACACACCCCTGTTAAAATGCCAAGTTTTTGTGATATAAAAAAAATGAGACCACAATAAATCATTTCAAACCTTTTCCCACCTTTAATGTGACCTACAACCTGTACAATTCAAATGAAAAACAAATCTGTTAGGGGAAATATATAAAAAATAAAAAACGTACAATAACCTGGTTGCATAAGTGTGCACACCCTTAAACTAATATTTTGTTGAAGCACCTTTTGATTTAATTACAGCATTCAGTCTTCTTGGGTAGGAGTCTATCAGCATGGCACATCTTGACTTGGCAATATTTGCCCACTCTTCCTTGCAAAATCACTCCAAATCTGTCAGACTGCGAGGGCATCTCTTTTGCACAGCCCTCTTTAGATTACCCCACAGATTTTCTATTGGATTTAGATCTGGGCTCTAGCTAGGCCATTCCAAAACTTTTTTTCTTCTGGTGAAGCCATTCTTTTGTTGATTTGATGTATGCTTCGGGTCATTATAGTGTTGAAAAGTGAAATTCCTCTTCATCTTCAGCTTTCTAGCAGACACCTGAAGGTGTTGGGCCAAAAGTGGCTGGTATTTGGAACTGTTCATAACTCCCTCCACCTTGACTAAAGCCCCAATTGCAGCTGAAGAAAAGCAACCCCAAAGCATGATACTGCCACCATCATGCTTCACTGTGGGGATGGTGTTCTTTTGGTGATGCGAAGTGTTGTTTTGCACCAAACGTATCTTTTGAAATTGTGTCCAAAAAGTTAAACTTTGGTCTCATCAGACCATAACACATTTTTCCCACATACTTTTGGAAGACCTGGGTAAATTCTAACCAGGCCTGGATGTTATTCTGTGTAAGAAAAGGCTTCCGTCTTGCAACCCTACCCCATAATCCAGACATATGGAGAATACGGGAGACTGTTGTCACATGTAGTACACAACCAGTACTTGCCAGAAATTCCTGCAGCTCCTTCAGTGCTGCTGTAGGTCTCTTCACAGCCTCCCTGATCAGTTTTCATCATGTATTTTCATTAATTTTGGAGGGACTTCCAGTTCTTTGCAATGTCACTGTTGTCCCATATTTTCTCCACCTTTTGATGACTGTCTTCACTGTGTTCCATGGTATATCTAATGTTGTGGAAAATTTTTTGTACCCTTCTCCTGACTGATACCATTCAACAATGAGATCCCTTTGATGCTTTGTAAGCTCTCTGTGAACCATGGCTTTTGTTTTAGCAGGCAACTGAGTAAATGTCAGGAAAATCCTACTAGGACAGCTGAACTTTATTTGGGGTTAATCAGAGTCTCTTTAATTAATGGCAGGTGTGTACCTAAGAAGATTGAATGTTGTAATTAAATCAAAAGGTGCTTCAACAACGTATTAGTTTAAGGATGTGCACACTTATGCAACCAGCTTATTGTATGTTTTTTTTTTTTTTTATATATTTTTTCCCCTAGCAGATTTGTTTGTTATTCAATTGAATTGTACAGGTTATAGGTCACATTAAAGGTGGGAAAGTTTTGAAATGATTTATTGTGGTCTTATTTTTTTATATCACAAAAAATGTCATTTTAACAGGGGTGTGTACACTTTTTATATTCACTGTACATGCTGTAATAACACTATTGCGGTGGTGATGGTGCTGCGGTAGCGTTGTCGCCTCACAGTAAGACGTTTGTTTATTACAGGCGAAAGTGCTAATCATGGTTGTTTTAGTGAATAAAGCTGGACCAGTTGCCGTTTCTGGGTCCTGCCACTTTTCATTGTGGATTTTAAAGTTTGTGATTGGTGTCTGTGAATTTCAATAATTTATTAAACTTCTTTACAAACATACAGTGCATAAATGCTAATAAAATAGGCCATAAGCACATGGATGCTCACCTAATGAAATATCATGTCTTTAGTTATATCCTTATTTGTTTTATGCACTGCTTGCAGATGGTTTCTTTTTTTAAACTTGCGACAGCTATAGCAATCTTTTTCTAGGTTTGCTTTTTGCCCCTGTGACTGCCAGACAACAAATCCTCCTCCTACCTCTACAAGACTCGAGCTAATTCATTGTTAATGCAGAATATCAACCATCGGTGTGAGACTGGTCTATCTGGGACCATCATCCAAGCAGCCATGAGGGTACTGTCTTGCCACTGCCTATACTCTACTTTCATCCATTTATTGCTATGGATGTAATGCTCTTGCCATGGGTGGCTTGAAGGTCTGGTTTCACTTTCTATCCCAGACAGGGGTTATTTATGTTTCAAAATGGATGCTAATTTCCCCCAGGCTGAGAAACTACACAGCTACACAGCATACCTCCTCTCTTCAGCCAGTTTCCTCCAATTTACTGGATATGGAGTATATTTATTTTAAGCTGTAATCCCTCCCCTGGTGGTAGTATGCATATCTATATCACCCCAGATTCTTCTTATTAACTCCCCCATCCTATGCATGAATGTGACTTTGCATGCATGGCTAGGACTGCAATCAGCTTAGGAAGCACCACTAAAAGTGATTCCCAGAACCAGTATCCTTCTTGCCATGCTATGAGCCTTCTGCCATAACACTAGAGTGGCAGAAAGCCCACTGCACCCTTCCCCCAGGATATATGAGCTGCAGCCACTCGTGCCATCCTTTTTGGCAGCTCTTCCATTTTTTGGGCTAATAGTCCTGCTCTGGTTAACATAGTCATGGCTTTATCCCTGTAAGCCACAGAGTAGGCTATAGCTTCAGTCAAGTTTAACATTCATGTTCTGTTTAAGTATATGTGCCCAGGCAGTGACTGAAACGATCCTTTTAGGGTACTTCAGTCTCCTTAATAGCAACCACAACATTAATGTTGTTGTTGTTGTGTCTTTCGGCTTTTCCTGGTTAGGGGTCGCCACAGCGGAACTCCGGTCCGCTAATGATTGGCAGTAGTTTTTACGTGCCGAGTTGCCAGCCCTGACATACAACCTTCAACGAAGGTATGCCCATTCATGCATGTCTCCACACAGAAGACGCTTTAGCTGAGAATCGAACAGGACAACGTCTTACTGTGAGGCGACAAAGCTACCGCAGCACCACCACCGCAGTTTTAACCACAACAACAGCTTCGTCTTAGTCTTTTTTTGTTTCTTAATTAAAATCGTGCAGCAATTTTTATTTAGTATATTTATTTATGTTGTACAACAACATAAATAAATATACTAAATAAAAATTGCTGCACAATTTTAATTAAGAAACAAAAAAAACTAAGATGAGGAGTTTTGCACTTCAAAATAAGACAAGAACAATGGAACAGACAATGGTGAAAAAAATATTATAGTCATAAGAGACGAAGTTCAGCGTGTGATCTTTTTACTTTAAAATGTTCCATCTAGGATTTTTAAGCAGACTGTCTTATCAGTAAAAAGGACATTAGCAAAGAAAGCACAAAAAGTGTGATGGGTATCTCAGCATAAAGAGTGGGAGCTGGATTTGCAGATATATTGTATTTCATGCTATGACAATTACAGACCTTCACCTCTTAGCAGCATCTCAGATAAGAGCATTAGAAGATATTGTCTTTTTTGTATAGTTCAAAGGCATTGGTTTAGTTTGCACGGGTGAACAGTATTTTGTGAAATTTTTCTTTCAGGCTTTTTCTTCTGCTGCAGCAAACTGTGATATAGACACAGGCCAAGTCAAATCAGAATACCCAGTGTATCCAAAAACCTGTGACGGGAACAGCTCCTTCAAAGTGCTCTTCTAGAATAAATACTGAAACAGTCCAATTTTGTCCCTTTTTATCAACAATCCACAAAAGAGATGCTAAAGAATCAAAAAAAAGCACGGAGCGTACTTCACTTTCTTTAATCCGAAAAATATACTGACAAACACATTAACGCTGTTCATATACACCACAATCGCGTTTTCGTCCCTATTATTAGGACTTCATCAGATAAAACTACAACAAATCAATTTGATTTAAATACACAATTTTTAATCAATTAACCTATCAAACTAACTCCATTTGTTCAAATGAACAAATCCCCGTTCCCAAATCCATCATAAATATTCATTAAACTAATGAATTATTAATGTCAATGTCTTAAAACTATTATAATTCAATTGACATCCTAAAGAACTTCATTTATGTAGTCTTTAATCAACTTAGGACTTTTGTCTCTTTTTCGAAAATTTATATTAATGAATCCTATATTTTATTATACGTAAAAGTGATTATTTGACATTATTTGTTTACAAAGATATTGTATGTGATTTACAAATGAGATACTAGGCTCCCTCTAGTGTATAAAACCTGCATTTCTCTCAAATAAATTATTCTATTACATTCATTAATAAATATATATTTAAATATTAATTTATTAATAAATACTTAAATAAATGTTAAAACATATAAAATTATCTATAAATATGTACAAATATAATACAAATTATTAACCTAAAACTGTTAATGTCCCTTCAATGTATTAAATATGTATGTATACACAACCCTGTATAAAATTCATACTTTGTTGAATTTTAACTTTAATAATGGTCCAATGGAAATGGTTTCATTTAAACCAGTTTTTTTACTAGCGTCAAGGTGGACCTGCCTTTTTATCAACAAACTATTTTAGTGGTCTCAAGTCAGACGACAGTTCCTAAGCCTCACCTCTATTTAACAGTCATTTGAACATCAACCACATCACAGTAGTCATCATGAGGCAATGCAATAAGAAAGATCATTTCACTGATGTACATGCTTGATCATACAGCCTTTCAGCTTAGTTATTACAATGAAAAGTACAGCTGTGTAAGATCTTACCATAACATTGGATGTCTTCTTTTTCACTGTTGCAGTATTCTTCATATGTGGGATATGCTGCTGAGGATAGCCTAATGTCTGGCCAGTATACCAAAGCATTTACATTACATAGTGTCGCATGTCAGCAGTATGCTCCTTCAACAACCACAGGGCATAAAGGCATGTGTGCTGAAATGTCAGAACTAAAGTGCCCCAGGTGAACAAGAGAAACCCCAGAAAAAGGAAGGGCATGTCCATCTAGAAAGAAAAGGAACAGAATACGACAAAAGAAGAAACTCCTTGGCCAGCAGAGAGTCTCAAAAGTAGAGAGAAAAGGGGAAAGGAGGGACTGAATAATGCAACAGTGAAAAGTAGGACATTTACTATTATGGTAAGATCTTACACAACTGTACTATGTTCTTCCCCATCACTGATGTAGTACTCTTCATATAAGGGAGAGTACAAAAGCTACTGTGACGTACAGTATGCAAGGAGGAAGCCAGAGAAGAGCCCTCCACAAATCCATGAAGGATAGCCCTTTGAAAGCCTGCCCTGGCTCTGGAAATGACATCTGATTTATAATGCACAGTAAAACTTGGACAGAGGACAAAGTAGCAGCTTTCAAAATTGATCTAGTATCCAAACCCATGAAAAAAGTTCCAGAAGAGGCAAATGCCCTAGAAGAATGAACTTGAACAGAATCTGAAAGCGGCTTGCCATTAAAATAACAAAAGGAAATGGATTTCAAAATCCAGGAGATGGTTTGGTTAGAAACCACTAAACCCAATATCCTGGAATTAATAGAAACAAAAATCTGTTGTGATTTTTGAATACCCTTTGTCTTATCCAAATAATATCTGAGCTGTTTATGTAAACCCAAGGTGTGAAGCACTTTTTCACTAGCAGATTGCGGAGCAGAAATAAAGGAAAGAAGATTAATAGATTGATTTAGGTACAAATCATTAACCCCCTTGGGCATAAAAGAAAGGTTAATGTGGAATTTGTTAATAACAAAATTAAAGATCCCAATACAGGTGGCTAGGTTTTCTTGGGGACCTGATATGGATGACATCTTTAAAAATTGTTTAACCTTAAAACAAGAAGCCAAAGAAGGGTTCAAAGGCAGACAAGCAGAGACTGCTGACAAATGAGAGTTAACAGAAGAATATGCCAAGCCAGCATTGAGTAATTCACACAAGTAAGAAAGGAGCAAAGGGGTCTCTACAGAAAAAAAGGATCCTGGTCATGCTTGAGACACCAAACAGAAAAACTCTTCCATTTAGTCACATAGGCTTTTCTGGTGGTGGGCTTTTCTGGCCTCCTGCAAAACCCTAAGCATGTCCTCCACAAAAAGTGTCTAAAAGGATTCAAAACCCTATCATCTAAAGTGTCAGCTGAAGGGTGGACAAATGAGGGTGAATTAGGGAACCCTTATCTTGTGTGAGAAGATCCATCTGGTGAGGAAACCTGTGATGATTGACCTTGGTTAGGTGAAAGAGGAGTGGGAACCAGTGCTGTCTGGGCCAAAAGGGAGTCACCAACAAGATTTTTGGGGGAGTCCTTCAGGAATTTGTGCAGGATCCTGGGAAGCAGAGAAAGTGAAGGATAAGGCATGCAGCAAAATTCCCTTCCAAGAAAAGACAAGGCGTCCACTTTCTAAGCGAGAGGACTCAAAGTTCTGGTACAGAATCGAGGAAGCAGTCTGTTCAGAGTGGAGGCAAAAAGGTCCACTTGAGGAATGCATTATATAGCGATGTGCAATGTCCAGATGTGTCTTGTATCTGCCCAAAGAGTCTGCCACTAAATTTTGATCTGAGGGGATGTAAACCACCTGAAGACCTAAATGATGGTGGATTGCAAAGTCCCAGGCCTGAAGAGCCAGTCTGCAAAGTAAATAGGACTTTGTCCCCTCTTGCTTGTTGATGTACCACATGACTGCTATGTTGTCTGCTAAAACCTTCAGACAAACTGGGACCCAAAGAGATTGAAAGGCCTGGAGATCCAGTATAATAGCCCTCATCTCATGATGATGTGGAGACATATACCCAAACCCTGGACCTACAAATCCTTATATGACCATTCCAAATTCAAATACACCTACTAGTCCCACCGGCTTCTCCAGAAATAATACTGACCCATTAATACTAAACATTAATATTAGAAGCATCTCAAAGTCCATGACCTCCATGCTAATTTTTCCCTATACTCTCCAGATGTAGTACTTCTAACTGAAACATGGCTAAAACCCAACATCTCCAATACTGAGATTACTGCCCCAGTTTCCACTTTACTACGCAAAGATCGATTAAACAAAAAGGGAGGTGGTGTCACAATATTATTTAAAGACCAACTAAATGTCACAACATCAGACATACCAACTCCCGAACTAGGTACCTCAGAAATCTTACTAACCTACAAATTATCACTAGAAAGACTATTTAATTGGTTGTTACTTCTCACCTGCTAATAATACATCATCCCTTGAGTGCTTACTTGACTGGGCCTCTAAGACACTTCTTCAGGAAACCATAATTTTAGGGGACTTCAACATTGACTGGACAGCATGTAGCTCACCTATACCCACCTCTCATATAAACCTTGATGGTTCCTCTCAGCTAATCCAGACTCCTTCTAGAATAGATAAAGCAACTAACAAACACTCTATCCTAGACTGGATACTGTGAAACAAATCTTCCCAGATAACTCTTTCTGGCAGCTTACCTGACAGCATGAGTGACCACTTACCTACTTATATAATTAGAAATCATCACTCTGTAGATACATCTACCACCTATAAAGAAGTATGTAACAAAAAGGATTTTATCTCATCAAATTTCCTCTCAGCACTGACAGCTTGAAATTGGAATCCCATCAAGCAACTCAACCTTAATGAAGCTGTGATGTACTTCAATTCCACTTTTCTCAGCATACTAAATTTCCATGCTCCACCTAGAAACATTAGAATTAAAGCTAACTATGCACCTTGGCTGACCAAAGAAACCAGATCTCTGCTTCATGCAAGGGATAAAGCTTGGTCTAACTGGAAAAAAGAAAAAAACAATTAACTCAAAACAAACATACTTAAAAACATAGCCAAAAATGCTGAGAATAGACAAAATTAAGTACAATCACAGCATACAAATGGAATATTAACACAATCCAAGAAAGTTCTGGACAGCTATTAATAATGTTCTTCAAGCAGTAACATCTAAATCCCCCCCACGCTACTACAGACACCTCAAATAATATTGCTACCCAATTTAACAAATTCTTTACTGAATCCATTCTCACACTAGCAAACTCTCAAAACTCTCCCAACCACAATGAGACACACATGCACCTTAATAATGAAAATAACTTTACCTTTCAGCTCGTACCTATAAGCATGATTAAAAAACTACTCAAAAGGCTAAAACCAACTACACTTGCCACGGATGGACTCCCAACTAAATTCCTAAAAATAGCCACTGATGTAATAACTTATCCAGTAGCCATTCTCATTAACTGCTCTATCTCCGAGAAGCAAGTCCCTGACCTCTGGAAAATCTTCCATATTATTTCCCTTCATAAAGGGGTCAACTCAAATGAACTAATTACCACCCTATAGCCATACTGTCTCCCCTCTCTAAAATACTAGAAAGGTGTATTCACATACAAATTATGGATCACCTCAGCGCAAATAAATTGCTTACTAACACTCAACATGGTTTCAGGCCTTCCCATAGCACAACCACTGCACTCATGTCATTCACTCACTTAGTTAATGAGCACAGAAATTATGGTAAATATGCATCAGCCATCTTCCTTGACCTTTCCAAGGCCTTTGATATAGTTAAGTATAACAAACTATTAAAAGCTCTATCAGAATTCAGTCTTAACCAAAACACTATAGCATGGTTTCACAGTTACCTAACAGGTAGACCGCAGGCAGTTAAATGGCACCAGGAACTATCTCCTCTGCTCCCAGGAAAAATAAGGGTTCTACAAGGTTCCATCCTTGGACCTCTATTGTTTGCCATATTTACCAATACCCTCTACACCTCTGCTCTACACTCCAAAGTCATCCAGTATGCAGATGATTCTACATTAGTCTGTGCCTCCTCTTCACTCCAGGAACTACACCAACAACCTCATGCCTCCTTTCTTATTGTTGAATCTTTGATCACTGACCACCAGCTAATTCTGAACCCAAACAAAACATAGCTTATCATCTTCCAACCCACACAATACACCAATCCTGACCTTTCATTCAACATCATATCCAGTAAAAAAACTATTATATCTCCTGTTACTCACACAAAGCTTCTCAGTGTTGTGATTGACTCAAACATAAAATTCAATATCCATATCTCTCTTACCATAAAGTAAGTCCTCAAAAAACAGGTACGCTATATAGGAATAGACAGTTTTTAACAGACACTACTAGGGGCACTACTGCACTTACACATCTTATCTCAGCTCTACTATATACTTCTCCAATCCTTACCAACCTTCGAAAATCTGACCTAACCAAATTAGAAGCCTGCTACAACAAAATTGCCAAATTCGCTACCAACAGTTCCTTCAGATCACATCACTGCCTAGCTCTCAAAAAGCTCAGTGGGCTAGAACTTCCTCATCTACTACTATACGATCAACTTACCCTGACACACAAAATTCTACATCATCCTGAGAAAACCCCCTCACTACGAGAACTGATACTTCCATACTCCTGTACCAGACAACTATGCTCCACTAACAAATTTCGACTCAAAGTAACTAAAGATAGTAGTACAGCAGGTTCATTCCTCTACTCTAGCAATAAAGCAAAACATTGGAACAAACTCCCATCCCTCCATCACAGCCGCAGCTTCTATACTTGAATTTAAAAGTCCTTAAAATCACATTTGTTTAAATCAAGGCTCTGCAAATATAACAGTACAGGCCAATACTAGATCGTCCCTTCCTACCTTCTCTCTTTCTCCTTTCATGTGATCATCATTTACGCTTTTTCCCCATTTCTCTCCTCAAATTCTTTATATAATCACATCTAACCATGTCTTAACCTTGTTTTTCCCTTTGACAGCTGCTAAATGTAAAATATACTTTATAGTGAAACTAAGATTGCAAATTGCTGATCCTTTGATATACTTTTTGTTATATTTTAAATACGGCTAATCATCATTTGTACTTGACTGTGTGAATTAAATTGTAAACTATTATTGTTTATGTAAATGCTTATTTGTGGAGATTTTCTCCCCGGGCCTCCGCTGAAAAAGGACATATGTCTAGTAGGAATTTCCCGGTAACCAAATGTAAAATAATAATGATGATGATGTTTATGTGATCTGACATCTGATGGAGGGGCCAGAGACCCTGAACCCCAAGGTTGTTGGAAGAAGCTCCCCATCTCTGATCCAAAGCACATGTAAACACATCTTTGGTAGGAAGAAGAGTCAGAAAAGGCAGACCTGGATTGAGAAGATCTGCTGAATCCACCAATGCCAAGTTTGAGTTTGATACAAAGCAAAACAGGTACTGGAAAATTCAGACAGTGGCAATACTGGAGCCAAATGTCTTGAGATACCACTGCAACTTCCTCAAGTGGAATTTGGGAAAGGGGATCATGAGGATGGTGGCTGCCATGAACCCCAAGGTTCTGAGAAATTCCCTGGATGGGACTACTAAAAGAGGGAGCAGAGACTGGTAATAAGAAGTCAGAGACAGGACCTTGGAGGTGCAAAAGAAAAGCCAACAATGGAATAGTTTAAATTCTGCAACCCCAAAATATGTGGTCCTAAGAAAGTCAGAACTGATTTTTTGAGATTGATAGTGAATCCCAGACTGCGCAGGAGTAACATAGTTAGTTTAGGTCCTGAAGCAGGAGACATTGAAAGAGAGTCTGAATTAGAAAGTCGCCCAAACAGGGAATATTTGAATCCCACAAAGCCTGTAGAAGGCTACCACAGGAGAAAGGCATTTGATGAATACCATTGGGGCTGTAGAAAGATCAAAGGGCAAAGCAGAGAATTGAAAATGAGAGGAAGAAACAGAGAAACATAAAAACTTTCAGAAAAGAGGGTGAAAGGGGATGAAAAGGTAGGCATCTTTTAGATCTAGAGAGACCAGAAAAGCCTGGGGGAGCAACAGAGGTAAGAGAGTCTGAAGACATAACATTCTGAATGAGGGAACATTCAAAAAGGTGTTGAGGAAGGATAGATCTAGAATGGGCCTCCATGACCCTTCTTTTCTGGGAACTAGAAACAATATGGAGTAAAACCCTGTTCTCTGCTAGGATTGTGGAACAGGATGAACAGTTCCCTTATCCAATAGATCCCTTAGGAGCAATAGAAAATGAAAGATCTGGTCTGAAGGGGGTTGAGAAAGACCTGAAAAGGAAGGAAGGGGCATGCATACCATGAAGTCACTGTGCTGGATGATGGAAAGGACATAAGAATCTAAAGTAATATTTTGCCAAATAGATAAAGAAAAGGAAAACCTGAGAGCCAGGGGAGCCTGGCTGAGGGGGGAGGGAGAACAGTAGGTCATATAGAGGCAGATTTATCAGGAAGAGGAAGCTTTTGGCCCTTTGAAGTCTAAGTGGGTTTGTCAGAAAACATATGTTTGGAAACCCTCTTGCCTCTGGTTGGGTTGTCAAGGCTGCCTACACACAAAGGCAGACTTAGAGAGATAAGTCCTTTACAATTTTGCAATAGGAGAAACAAACATTTGTCAGGTCCTGCATTACCTTACCTTAGAGTAGTAAACTTGCTGTCAGAGTCAAGTGGGGCAGACAAGACACACTCAATATGATAAAAGCGCCAGAACACATTTGGTCATATGACTCTGGTATTTTATGGCCCTAAGGGCCAGAGTAGCAGAAACTGAGAATCAGTAATGTTAGAAGTCATTAAAAAGGTATCTAATAAGGGCAGAAAGTACTGGAGGGACTTCTAAGGGTTTAGCAGAGTCCATTAATCATAGTACCTCCTCTGAACATCTGACACATGGGACCTATACCATTTGAAGGGTTCCATTATATGAACCACAGTATCCCCAAAAGGTAGTTCCTCGGAGGGAGAATCATAGCATATGGAATCCTCTTCTTCTGATCCACAGTCCAAAGACAAAGGTATCTGCAATGAGTATCCCAATGATTTATCACCAGAATCCATATCCTCATCCAAGGAATCAATCACTAGTCCTCTTGAATAGGGTGGATGACAAGGGAGTAGCATACATGGGAACAGAAACTCCTTGAGGAGGCATCAAGGCCATGAGAGCATTAAACAACCCTTAGGTTCATAGGTAGGCACTAGGCTATCAGCCCTGGGGCCTATACAAGCCCAGCCAAAAAGGTACCCCGGCTTTTGCCACCCAAGAAAATTATTTTCCTGTGCCACTGTTGAGTAGAGCCACAGAGGTGATCCCTGGGGTGAATTTCATATTTACCATCCAATCATCAAGATTTTTCTTGAAGAGTGCTAATGAGGAGCTTTGTTTGATATAGATAGGTAGTTTATTCCAGAGTATGGGAAGTCTGTGGGACAGGAATCTATCCCTCCGGTATGTTCTGTTTATTGTGGTGACAAGGTTTAGGTCCCTAAAGCGTGTAGCCCGGAGGGATTGGGATTTCTTTAAGTGGAGCATGTCCAACAGCTCTGGGTTTGACATAGCTTTGTATGTTAGGCAGAGATAACCTCTGAGTAGGCGATATGCAACGGAGTAAAGCTGGAGTTTTTTGAGATGGTCTGCGTAGGGCATCTGTTTCAGTCCGGTAATCCTCTTTGTGAGGTACTTCTGCAGCCTTTTCAGTTGTTGTAGATGTCTTGTGAGGTACATACCAAAAGGGGCGTTGTACTCTATAATGGGTCTAATGAGTGATGAGTAGAGGGGAACAATGACCTCTTTTTTCTGGATGAGAAACCTTTTGTTGAGGTAAAGTCCTGCCATTCTTTATGAAGATTATTGGCAACAGGTGCCACATGCTTAGTTTTTTTTCTCTCTTTTTAGAGAATATCAGCCTTTACCAGTCTAGGGAGTCACAGCCTTGTCTAGATTCTATAAGGGTACAAGGCACCTCTTTCCTAACTAAAATCTGAGGACCCACCCAAACCCCTCAGAAATGATCAGTCATGATTCCCCCTTAAAGTCTGTGGCCTGATGTATTCACAGCATCAGAGGAAGTGCAGGAAGCAGGTTCCATGCTGGGTCATGGCATAAGGAACTGACATCAGCCCCAGATGGTCCTTGGAGTCTTCATCCAACCCATGAAAGACATCCAGAGGATGCTGAGGACCAGCAGATCACAACGGGCTTTTTTAAGAGATGGCTGAAATTCAGGCCGGGCAGATTCAGCCATGGTACCTCGAGTCAAAAGCTTAAGGGACTGATTCTCCAGGTAAATGGATGAGGAAGACAACCAACTATGGATAGTTTTAAGTACAGAAGCCTGGTAAATTGTACACTGAGAATGGTCATTGTGTCTCTCTTTAAGGGGAATCTGCCTCCCACACTCACATTTCCCCTTCCTGAATGACATTAACCCAAATCAAAACTGAAGACAGAGAAAAATAAAGAACCCCAATGGGGCACTTATCTGTAAAAGGCTCAGCAGGAACCAGCTTAGAGAAGGGCATACAGACTGAAGTTCAAATGTGGTGTTTGGACTGGTGCCAAAGAAGTCTGAATGTTTGAGTGTACATATGTCACCTTTATGCCCTACACTTGTGCAGAGAACATACGGTTGAAGTATGACACTAAGTAATGTAAAGACTTTGGTATACCGGCTGGATGTTAGGCTATCCTCAGTATGATTTCACAGCAATGATGCAGTGGTTAACTTTGTCACCTCACAGCAAGAGGCTCACCGGATCGATTCTCAGCTGGGGTGCCTTCTGTGTGGAGTCTGCATTTCCTCCCTGCATTCACATGCGTTTCCTCTGGGTACTCCAGTTTCCTCACACAATCCAAAGACATACATTTGGAACATTTCTCCCCGGACCTCCACTGAAAATAGGCTTTGTCCTAGTCAGACTTTCCTGGACAACAAATGTTAAATTAATAAATAAAATAAAATGATAACGGATGACATCAAACATTAGGTCTAAGAAGCATTATTCTATTATTACATTCCCACTGATATATGAACTAGATAATAAAGTGGGACATACTAAAGAGAAATCTGTACATTTATTACTGATGTTTGCACAAAAGGGTGTTATTTTATATTATTGATGAAAACTGTACCAACTTTCAACCTAATGACCATAGTGTGTATATACAGATATATATATATATATATATATATATATATATACATATATATATATACATATATATATACATATATATATATATATATATATATACATACATAGAGAGAGAGAGAGAAAGAGAGATAAATAATACATTAAATCTACAGACTGCATTTTGTCTAATGTAATTTTTTCAACAAATGCCAAGGGTGTGGTTTAATATTGATAATATGGATAGCCAAGAGGTGGAAGTGTTAATGGTGTGTAATGCTGAGACAGGCAAGTGGGGTTGGAGAGGAGTTAGGGTTAGCAACTATTAGTAAGGTGATGCTGCCTCTTTTCTCAACCCTAACCCTACACCTTACCTTCATAAAAACCTTCCTGTAACAGTGACACTATTCAGGAGGATTTGAGGCTAGTCTTATGGGGGAGTTTAAGTATTTATATTGGAGGAGGAAATATTTTTCCTTTCTCACTATTATTTTAATCGATATTTTCTGTTTTCAGTATTATGTATGTTCAAACTTTTTTGATAGTGTTTTCAATTCAACATTAAATTAGTTCATCATACACAACAGAACCATATATATGTATAACTGGATCTGCCCATGCTTCTTGCCATCTTAGTAAACTTTTCTATTCCCTTCTTCCCCACTTTTAATAGACATTCTCTTGATGTAGCCTACTCCCCTTCCTGCATTACCTACTTTCTAACCTCACTTCTCTTTATTTCCTTAAACTTCTAATGTCCTTTCTTTATATTCTTACACTAACCTGTATCTATCTCAGAATTTATCACTGAAATTTACTGTCTAGTTCTCCTGCCAGAACATTATATGGCTTTTACGACCTATTACTTATTCGGTTATATCTTTTTTCACGCATCATTATGTAACATACAGGTCTACTTTGTTTCATTGCATCTCATTTCACTGAATCTCATTTCACTGAACTACAGTTAGTATATATGGCACTGTGTAGAGTACTGTAAGGCAAGTAAAAGGTATATCCCCTTTTCCCCTCTGTAGTGCAATCCTGGAGTTAGTATATACAGTTGGGGAGGGACACAGGCTCCCACATTGGGAGGTGTGGGTGGCGTAGCCCCTGATTTAGTTCGAGTACATATTGTCTTCTGGAGAGAGTTAGTCATTGGTGTTGCAACTATGCATGTCTATTGTTTAAAATGTATTGTTTTGAAGTTTTTGGTAAAATACAATATAAAACAAACAAGGTGGGGGTTATTCCCCCAACCCCCAATGTGGGGGGCTGTGCACCCCACAACCTCCTAATTATATATACTAACTCCAAGATCACATTAGAGTGGGGAAAAGGGCATATATCTTTTACTTGCCTTACAGTATTCTACACAGTGCCATATATACTAAGTTCAGTTCAGTGAAATGAGATTCAGTGAAATGAGTTTTCAGTGATGTGGCCGGGATGAAATGAAATTCACTGAAATGAGATTCAACGAAACAAAGTAGACCCGTAACATACATATTAGGAACTCGCTTCTATCTTGTATATAATGTATGGTTAACTTTATTGTTTGCCTTAAATTTTGCTTAGTTTATTTTATTGTATTCACAAGTTGTACTATTTTGTTATTGTCTTAATATTGGTAACAATTGTTAAATTTTTTAATTCTATTTAATGTGTGGAGCTTTGGGCTCATACCCAGTCAGACTTTCCCAGTAAACAAATGTCAAATAAATATATATACATATATGGGTCATAGTTACAGCGCCAAAATTCCATTTGTTCAAATTTTAAATCATCAAGACCAGAACTCTGAAAGACCAGTTCAAGAAAAGATCAGTATGCCAAAACACACACCACTGAAACAAAACAGCACACCAAAAACCAACAGTACAACATACCCTAAAACATTTTTGCAGGACTGTGCCCCCCACACCCCCTGCTAATTATATATACCAACTCCGAGATCACATTACAGTGATAGGGTATATTTCCTGATCATCACTGTACTGCGATGTTCAATTTAAACTATGGACTCTTTGTGTTACCTGTTTCAGTGAAACGTACTTCGGCATACTGATCTTTCATTGAACTAGTCTTTCAGAGTACTGGTCTCGATGATTTAAAATTCAGACAACTGGAATTATATATATCTATATATATATCTATATATATATATATATATATATATATATATATATATATATATATACATACAGATATAAATACATATTTTTACATACACACACATATCTACATTCATACATATATTACTTCCAAGGCTGCACCAACTTAGAGGAAAAGGAAATGCATTTAATTATTTTTTTCTCCAAGTTGGTGTTAACTGTGGAGGTGTTATACTTGGAGATGAGGGGTGTGAGGCACAGCCATCATACCACAGGATGCACAAAGACATGTATACATGGTGGCAACATTACAGGTGCTTAAATCAATTCAAACTATCTACCGGTTAGCATTAAGACCATGTGGAGTACAGAGGAGTTTGGTTGTCAAAGTAGAGCCAGACAAAATAGAAATGAGAATTTTGCATCACTGACATCCAAAGAACCTTAAAATAACAATAACTGGTCTAGGATATCTATTCACTGACCATTTTACAATGAATTCTTCTTTAGTACAAATGAAGCAGAATTTGAAATTTTGTTTTTGGTGGGAGGCAAAGTTTCCTTCATTTATATAACCAACCCCAAGTTTTCCACTCTTCCATCGAGGAAACAGGATTTTGCCCACTACTGTCAACACATGATTTCATCCTACTCTGTTTTACTTCTCAGCTGGCCACTGCTTATGTGTATTTTCTCCCCTCTGACTACACATTGGGTATTATTCTTTCGATAGTCCTAGTCAAACTGAAATTCCATCACATCTAGCAAAACAGTACAACATAAAATGTGCTATATTATGGCCTTCATCCTTGCGACTTTCTACAGAGTTTTCTGCAACTGACAATAATTCGAACAAAGGAAGCATTTGGTACCACAAAATTAATCCACAATGACTGATTTGCAGTCTGGCTACATTCAGTGTGTTTTAGCCTAGCAGATACAAATACTGTTCACCTCGCAAAGCAAACCAAAGCCTTTCAGCTACACAAAAATTAAACTATTTTCTAATGCCCTTATCTGACATGCTGCTATGAGCTGGAGCTTTTGTTTTTCAGGCTTTTTCTTCTGTTGCAGCAGATTGTGAAGCATGTGAAAAATGTTTAGTACAGTTACAGTAGTTAGAGAACCAAGGGACAACAGTGCCACACTCAGTCAGGTTGTTATATGCCTGTCAATTATTTCACTCTGCAGTAAACAGCTTTCGGCTGCAAAGCCACCTCTCAAACAGAATTTTGTTTTTTTTTTTCCACACCCATCCCTGACTGCATTCATTTGGAATCATTGTTAATGAGATCATTAATAAAGATTAGTGCACTTCAACTGAATGCATTCAGGGTTGGGTGTGAAAGGCACTGAAACTTAATTTCAGAAAGAAGGTCAAGTAGCCCAATATTCTTTAATAGACAAAATAAAATAAACGGCATGCATAATAATTAAGTTAACGCTGTTGAAAAGTTTACTGAAATGTGCATATCTGAATGTTACATGACTTCAGCAGTACATAACCGTTATTTTGTAAATTTTCTGAGTGATTATTAGGGTTTCCAGTTTTAGAAGACAGGGTTGAAACGCATAGTACAAGATTAGGTGACCAGATCCACTCTAGAAAGATAAAAAACAAACATCCTTAGCCAAAGAAGAAAAAAAAAACACTGCATATGTAATCAATTATCTTATATAGAGGAGTTTAAGTGGGTCAGCGATCGTAATCCCTTTATTATGTATGTGAGACATGGATGTCGAGAAATTCACCTCAAGAGAAAAGCTAACCCGCTCATAATTGTTTGTAGTCTATGGCAATTTATCTTCTCATTGTACTACAAATTAATCAAAACTAAGACTAAGGTTTTTAAAAAAAAAAGTGATGTGTTGTTGCAGCTTTGAAAGTTGGTAAAGCAGTGGAGGAGTGGCTGACATCAACACATATTCTCTGTCTAAGGGAAGCAGTTTTACTCAAAATTTTTTGCATACTTAGCATGCAGCAGGCAGAAACAGGAGTTAAAACAAAGCCATTTCATGTCCTACTGCTGCTGTTAATTGGTCAACACTGTCTGGTTTGGTGCAGAACCAACCTTAATAATGCTTACAGGGTGCTTTCTAAGCTTTGTTAAGGTTGAATCTCGTGTTATAGCAGCACTAAACCAGGATATAATTTAGCTATTGTTTGAGCAGAATCAGGGCATTCCATGCACTCACTCTCTCCTCTCTATGCATGCACATATATATCAAAATAGTGACAGTTCAAAATGCATTGAAGTATACTGACAGATCAAAATACCTACTGCTCATAATAAACGCATCAAAATAAAGAACTCACAATCCTAGCAAAAATCACAAACCCTACAGTAAACAAATCATAAAATCAACTAAACTAAAACAAACAAAAAAATCAGTATCATAGGATATTGTTTGCCTGAATGGTGGTAGTGTTACGGAAATGTTTTTTTCTAAGAGATAGGGGTACCATTAAGGTGGGCAGAGGGGTTTTGCACTCACTGCATGACCTTACCGTTGCATAATACTACTGCTACACAAGACAGGCTCAGAAAGTGAAACATGTACCAACAAACACAGACACAACACTAAAGCGGTTGCATTACCTAACCCTTGACTCTAACCCTAAGCCAACAACACTCGCACAGACACACTTACCTGTATCTACATTCTGAACAGTCTGCATTTTGATACTGCAGTTCACACTGTCTACATTTTGAATGGTAACCATACATACATACAATAACACATCATATATATGCTGTCTTTTAATTGTATTTTAAGGCTCTGGTTGCCAGTGAGGAGGTACTGGGTTCTGTGTGCAGGGGGAAGGGGATTAATGATGAGACACTGTGTGTGCAGAAAACATGAACACATACAAAACAAAATAAATGATATTTAAAAATCAAATGAAGACAAAAGTGTGGTTGAGCTGGCTGTAGATTGACGCAATGCATAGTCAGACTGCATTCTATAAAATATTTCCAAAAGTGTATACCTTCTCCATTCAAAATTATCCATACAGTGCTAGGTATACACACACACACACACACACACACACACACACACATAGCCTTTTTCCTCCGCTTTGGCATTTCTCTGCTATCCAGCTTCCTCAATGCACAACACATTGAGTATGGATGAAATCTCACAATATTTTCTTCAGGACTTTATCTCACTGGCTCTTAAGTCATATTACCAATCACATTGAAAACGTCCACATACCAAAGTGTATACAGCACTTTGTTCTTTCCTTCTCAATGGAGTCATAAACCTTTTGAGTTTGTGCAGATTCATTCCTCTTCTCATTTACATCTATCTTCCCTCCCTCTGTTTGCAGCCCAAAGCCTACACAGTCTTTGTGAATTCACAGTTCTTTTACTGTGTAGTCTTCAGCCTGATTAACATGGGCATCCTGAGGTAAAGTAGCAATTGCCTCATGTATACAGACAACCTAATACTCCTAAAACATGCAAATACAGTACGTGAGAGATATCTATACTATGAATCTGGAAATTGCTGTCTCCGTCACGTAACAAACCAAATGCTAAGCAGCTTGTCGGCACCCACACTCTCCCACACATACCCAGCACACAACGCAAACCCACATACGTGGAGGTACACACTAGAAATACACCAAAAGAGCAAAGGCATCCCAAGCGCAAGCCTTCTGCACACAATACAGTCCTCAACAGCACCTGCTACACATAATAACACACACATCAGTGCCTCACCCAATAAGCCCCTAAAGCAAAACATATCTAAACAAAATGTCTTGGTCATAGGCAACTCCATAGTGAGACGCACACTGTCACTCTCACTAGGCTGGACAAGGAGAAGGTCACAGTTAGCTGCCTGTCTTTTGCCAGGCTCCGCCAAAATCACACATGTAGTCAAGTCTCACAACACTAAGTACTGTTATAACTCTGTCATAATTCATGTTGGAGTGAATGACTTGGGACGTACCTCACTGGACTATATGAAGAGAGAATTGATGGAGCTTTCAGACTGTGTGTCCCAGGCAGGCAAGTCCATAGCCCTAAGCAGCATTCTTCCCACACCCAGGATGATGCCACAGAACAAACAAAAAATGATGGACTTCAACAATTGGCTTAATGCTAGGAGTCTAAATCAGAAACTGCACTCACTTGAAGCACTTCTCATCCTGGAACATGTTGATGTCCACACAGTCACAGAGACATGGTTCAAGGCCTCGGAGAGTACCCCAACCATGTAGGGCTACGATGCCTTCCACACATTCAGAACGAACATGAAAAAAACAAAGGACAAGGAGTATCCATCTTTACTCCAAGTCCAACTAATTGTAGGAAAGACCCTCCTACATCATTGTTAGCTACAGGTCCCCCACCATAAACCACGAAAACCATATAGTCTACCTGGACCTACTTGAGTCATTCTCGGTACATCCAAATACCCTGGTCATGGGTGACTTTAACTATCTTTCCATTAATTGGGTAAAATATATGAGCACAAATGTGCTCGCCCAAAGTTTCCTGGATTTTTTTTTTTAACACAAATGCTCTGGAGCGTCAGCTAGTATCCCCACAAGGGGCTGTAACATCCTTGACATAGTGTTCACCAACATTGGGGATCACTGCACCACTCCATGTGTGGGGCCTCCATGGTAAAGTCCAATCACTTGAACTGACGATCACACCAAACCTACCCTCAGGAGCAAAAGGGTTAAAAAAAATTCTTCAAAACAAACTCTAGCCTACTGAGTGATAGCATCAGTACTCTCAGACACCCTGCCAACACTGACAGCAATGACCCCTATACTGAGGTATACTGAACCTGAGGACTTTGCCAACCTGCTAGTGGACAGGTTTGGTGAAAACTTCACCCCTCTGGCCCCAACAATCATACCCCATAACATACCTATCACCAGTCCCCCTGCCTATTATCTCCAGAAAGCAGGTCATAGACCCACTCTCCAAGGCCCAAAACACAGCCTCTGTGGGAACAGACAACATCCCAGCCTGCTTGTTAAATGGTCTAAAACATGAGCTAGTGGAACTGCTGAGAATGCTCTTCAATCTCAATCTAAGCACTGGCTTTGTCCCAGCTGAGTGGAAAACAGCAACTGTAATCACCTTGCACAAAGGGGGTCCCTCAACCGACGCCGGGAACTATAGACCCATAAGCCTAACCAGCCTTATCTGCAAGGCCATGGAGAGAATCATCATGGATCTCATCGGCAAGTATATAGGTGACCTTCAGACTCTTGACCCAACCCAGTTTGGCTTCATTAAGGGAAGATCTTGCATGCTAAACATGGTGGACTTCTTCAAGAATGTCACCAAGGCCCTAGATGAAGGCAAAACACTTCACACTGCCTATCTCAACCTAGCCAAGGCCTTTGACACAATCCCTCACTCAGGCATCACTGAGAAACTCAGCAAGCTGGGGATTAACCCTTATGTCACTAGACGGGTTGTCAACGGGCTCATAAACAGAACATGTACAGTTAAAACTGGGGATGCCAACTCTACTAGCAGACTTGTTACCAGTGGTGTTACACATGGATCTGTGCTAGTCCCCCTACTGTTTGATATCTACTTTTCAGAAGTCCAGGGAAAATAGATGGCTTATGACTTACCAAGTTTGCTGACGGCTGCAAACTGGGTGCAATCATCAAATCCCCCAAAGATGTCAACATACTACAAAATGGACTTACACAGACAAATGATTGGTGTCAAAGCCACAGACAAACTAAATGCAAAAAAATGCATCATCGTCCCCTTCAGCAAAGAAGAAACCCCTGCTAATTTCAATGTTAATAATATCCTCTCAAGTTCAAATCCAGTGGAGAGAGACTTAGGAACGCAAGTTGATAGCAGCCTTAATTTTGATCATCAGGTGTCCACAGTAGTAAGGAAGGACTTCTACATTGTACACCTCATAAACAAGGGTATTATAGCATACAAAGCTAAGGAGGTTATAACGCCCCTGTACTCGGCTCTCATCAGACCAATAACAGAGTACAATGCTCCCTTCTGTATGTACCTGACCAGACAACTGCAGTAACTGGAGAAACCTCAAGAGGTTTCTCACCAAGAAATTTCAGGGTCTACAACACATGACCTACACAGACACACTACAGGCTCTATCACTTTACTCAGTATCATATAGACTGCTTAGAGGTGATTTGTGCCTGGCCTACAGAGCAGGCTCAGACCCTGCCTTGATGAAGCTGCTGCACATCCGCAAATCCATTGGGACAAGATTCACTCAATCTAGGGATTTTAACCTAGCCTGCAATATTAAAATGACATGCTGGAAAGACATACGTCTCCCAGAGGTTGCCACTCCTCTGGAATAAACTCCCAATTCATGTAAAACAGGGCTCCTCAATGACCCTATTTACACGTAACTTGGACAATTGGATGGGAAACCTTAGATTTACACCAGGGGTTTCACCTATGTCAATCATAGAAAGGGGCAGCCGGTGCTGATCTTAGATTTGCACACAGACTATATATCTTGCTTCAAAAGGGAACAAGGGTATAAAATTACTACACCTGTAGAGACCTTAGGGCCAATAGCCAAGTAACCCCCTATGATCCTATGATCTGTAGCTACGTAGATACACACACACACACACACACACACACACACACACACACACACACACAGAGCAAAGTACCTTGCCTATCCTTATTCATATTTGACAAGAACTCCTAGGAGTAATAATTATGAAACTGAACCTTTCATTTACATATTAATTTAATTCTTGTAAGGATATCACAGATACAGCACCATTATGACTAGTCTATTAAATGTCTTGCCCTAACAGTCTCATTCTGACAGCAAAAGTGACTAGGAATCTTCTTATGCTAAGAGGGAACTTTCATATAAACTGCCTTCCCACATTCAACCAAACGTCCTCTGATCAAAAATAACTCCAAACATGACCCTAACCCTACCTTTCCTACTTTGAAAGTAAGCGTCAAGTTGGGAGTTAGAGCTGTCATCAAAACTAAGCCTTGAGTTAATGTAACCCTAACTCTGTCTCTCTTACTTTACTGGCTAGTGTTAGGGGTACACTGCTTTTGTAAACTTAACTTAGTCCACAGTATAATCCGACCTTACAGTCAGACATTCCACTGCAAGGGACATTAATGTCAAGGGTTAGGTATATACCTGAACTAACCTTGAGCCTTCACTTCATGCAGACTGCATTCTCTGGCTTAATAAAAAACAGTAAACTATGTATATCTATAACCACAGCCCTAACCTTGGCCCTCCAAACTTTAGGGCTAGACATAAGGTAATGCCTAGCCCTAAATTTAGCCTCAAAATTGGAGGACCAGGCACAAGTAAATGCCTGAAATTAGCTTGAAACTGCAATCGATGTGCATCCCCAACTCTAATTCAGCCTTTACAATCAATGTAATCCTAACCATCAGTTATGTTCAGGTTTGGTTAGGAGTGCTGTGTAAAAGGCTAATGTAGCTTTGAGGTTTTAAGTATGAATGTATGAGGTGGTGACAATGCTATGCTGTGTCCAAGGTTCATTGTACACAGGCAAGGTCTTTCAAGGTGTATTTACTCACCATTTTTAACAGTTAAAGTCCCTTTTCTAGCTTTGTGTTGACAACCAATCAAATTTAAGGTCTTCTAGATAAACAACTGAATTCTGAGGAGGGGAAAATAGCAGAATTGAACTTACTGGGATCTGAGCTAAACTACTGGTTCGGTTGAACCCTAAGAAGTTTATATAGTCCTACAACTAACCACAGGAAAACAAGGGCTAAACAGAGCCATCATCATCAGAAACTGATATGGTGAAACTGGGGTGCTTCAATGGAATACTGCAATGCTACCCCTCAAAAAATATCAGCTACACAAAGAAAGCGTTTGAAGCAATCCTCTTATGTCTATGTTTACCTCCACAAGTATAGCTGCCATTCTTTGAGACACTTGTACATGTTCAATTTCACTCATGCCAGCTGCTGCAGAAGTTACTGCACATTCCTTTACTGTACATAATTCCTGGAGCTCCTTTCTGGTACCTCTTCAACCAGTCAAGAAAAAAGATGTACAATTATCATGCTTGGCAATCAGTCCAAGTCCTAGGATGTGAGCTTTACACCACTGGCCCTACCGAAAAAAATCTCCCTAAAAATGAAAAAAAAATCTGCCTAGCCAGTGATAGTGAGGTGTGAGAGCCCTAAAACTAAAGATGAAACCTGTCATATTCTTAGTGTCCTAGTAAATCTCCCAAATTATTTATCTAGTACCCACACCTAAGTAGCGATCTACAACCTCCTAGACAGTAATCAGAGATGGAAAGAGTATGTCTGCTGCTTCTACAAATCGTCTAACTTCACTGGTTCACTAAATGTTCATATTAGATAAATCTGACACTCCTCCCTTCAACCTTTCATTAGCATTCACTTTCATGAGGCTGCACACAAATGGTGGGTCTTACTAGCATCACCATGTATGACCCAAGGATTTATACATGCATAGAAAAATCGAGCAATGACTGAATGCAGAGAAAAAAAAACGGTCACAGTTTGTCACTACTTGGGAAGCATGGGAAGTGAGAGGAAGCATGACGTTAAGCCACAAGGCCCGCTGCCGAGCAAGGAGTTAAGCTGCAGATGCTGTCAAAGGTAGATCCTGTAACATACTAAATTAATGTGTGAGAAATCAATGCACCCCAGAACTGGAGTGGGAAGGGCTGCATTCACTACGCACTGGTGACTATAAGGTGTGGCTTTGCAGGCAATCAGATGTGACAATACATTAAGCTGAGATTTAATCTAATATTTTTTTTTTTGTCCTAGTGTTGCAGTTGTCCATTAACTACTAGGCATTCCTTCAACTGTTCCCTCCTCCAACTCTCAGAACTAGCCCCCTGTGTGGTCCTGCTGGTGAAATGGGAAGGAGGAGTGGAGAGCAATGTTAGTACTAGTACTACCCTGGGTGTGACTGCCAAAAAGGGCAGAAATGGAAATTGGAGTTCGGTCACAGTGTAGTCAGAGCAGAGCTGGGATGCACATTGCCTGCAGCATAGTATACACTGCTCACACCAGCATTTTTCCCTTAAGCCGTACCTCCCTACTGAAATACAAGCTGATGTCACTTAAGTGGGCATGCAACTGTGCCAGAAAAGAAATGCTTTCACCTTCGTCAAAATGCATCCCTCATTTTGCAGCCTATCAACTTGTAGCTATATTACAGTCCTAGGTATCACCACTGGAGACTCATACCCACTGTTCCCCTGTAGACCTCTACATCCTCCCATGGAAGAGTTGAGAAGGTGATGCCTCGCCACTCCTCTTTCCCCACCTCTTCACCTGCTCCTGTAGGTGCCCAAGCCACTAGGCAAACTCTTGTAATCTGTGTCACAGTGAGTGAGGGCTTTTATCACTCTGTGCTGACTGAGCTGGCAAGAGTTCACCTAAAAGTGAAGCTTTTAAATGTCTGAGCACCAGGCAGACCTTTATATTTCCGCAAAGCTCTTAACAATCACATTCAACTTATTTGTACCCAAAATATAAAAACCCACATCTTTATTTATTTATTATTTATTTTTTATTTTACATTTGTTGACCGGGCTAGTCTAGCTGGAGATATTTCCATTTTCAGTAGAGGCCCGGGGAGAAAAGCTCCACAGAGAATACAAAAAGGAAACATACTTGTGTTTTAAAGAAAGTTTGAATAGACAAAAACTAACAACTGTACAGTTACTTATTATTATTACTAAGTGAGTTAATTACTGACTCACACAGTCCACAAATAAAGCAAAAATACCTATACAAACATAAAATACAAGTAAGATAACGATATTAAATGAAATAATTACCACACACAGTTAAAGTCAAAGACATTATATAACGTTAAAAAATACTTTGTCAGATATTGTTACAGGTGGGAAGTACAAGTAAAGAGAGCTAAGAATAAGGGAAATTAGAAGTGATTAGTTATAGAAAGGAGAGCAAGTAAGTAGGTAGGAAGTAGGAGATAGTTTTGAAGTAGAGTATAAGTAGTGGAAAGTTAATCAGGTTTACTACAGGTGCACAGCCAGTGATTTTGGAAGTGCAGTTTAATGTTTTGTTTGAAAAGAGGTAGTGATGTAATCTTTGTTATGTTGCTAGGAAGTAAATTCCAATTTGTACCTACAGAATTGGTAAAAAGGGCGTCACCAGCAGTGTTATTTGATTTTATAGAACTAGCCAACAGTTTACCTGAGGAGCGGAGAGAGTTAAGATTATTGTAGGGGATTATAAGTTGAGAGAGTATAGGGGTGTTCATTGGTTGGTACAGAATTTTATGGGCAATAGTGAGTTGTTGGATTGCAAGATAGTTTTGAAATTCTGGCCAGCCTAATGGTTTAAGGTTGAGACAATGATGCGTTCTGTAGGGGTTCCCTGTGGCGAAGCGAGCGATGTTATTGTAGCAGGTAGCCAATTTAGTTAGGTTGTTTTTCTTAAGGTTGGTGAAAATGGGAGAAGCATAGAGAAGAGTGGAAAGCAGATGGGAGTGAGCAATCCTGGTTCTAGAGGAAGGTGTTAGAAATGGTCTAATACGATATAAGGATCCTATTTTCCTATTGACAAGTTTTATGGAGTTGTTAATGTGTTGGTTGAAAGAGAGATTATTATCAATTGTAATACCTAACAGTTTAGTGGTAGAGTCAGGAGAGATGATAGTGGCATTGTTAGAGGAGATGGTGAAGTTTAAAGGGGGGGTCCTAGATGTGGGGGTGAAGAGGAGGAGTTTAGTTTTTTTAGCATTTAGTAAGAGGAATCGACTAGAGAACCAAGTTTCGACGGTATTAAAGACTTTTTGAGTATGAGATCTAAGTTCTGAAGAGGATGGAGCAGAGCAGATGAGAGTAGAATCATCAGCATACTGAATGCAAGTAGTTTGAGGGATTGTATTTTGGAGATCATTAATGAAGAGGGAAAAGAGAAGTGGGCCGAGAATAGAGCCTTGAGGAACTCCGATAGAAACAGGCAAGAGAGAAGAGATGTGGTTATTCCAGAGAACAGCTTGTTTTCTGTTGGTGAGATAAGAAGTAAACCATCTAATGGCAGGGATATCAAAAGATAGGGATTCAAGAGTATTGATTAATAAAGAGTGGTTAACCATGTCGAATGCTTTGGAGAGGTCAATGAAGATGGCAGAAGAAAGTAGATTGTTGTTACGGTTCCGGTTAACAGTGTCTACAAAGGAAAGGAGGGCAGTAGTAGTACTATGATGTGGTCTGAAGCCATGTTGACAGTTGGCTATGATGTTGTGGAGAGAGAGGTGTTGTACAAGCTGATGGTGTATACATTTCTCCATTATTTTGGCCAGTGGAGAAAGGAGAGCTATAGGTCTGTAGTTAGAGTAGTCAATGGAGTTGCCACCTTTATGGAGTGGGATAATGTGAGAGACCTTCCATAAATCAGGGATGATACCTTCTTTGATTGTCCTATTTATGAGAATAGAAATAGGATATGCGATAGCCTTGGCAGCTTTTTGTAGAAAGAGTGAAGGTAACTTGTCAGCAGAGGGGTACAAGGTTTTAGTTTGAGAAGGAGTCTGTATATGTAAGATGTAGAGATAGGATGTAGAGAGAATTTAAAGGCAGAGTTTATAAGGTTACATGTTGGATGTGAGTTATTAGCATTCAATTGATTAGCAAGAGCTTGTATAGTTTCAGTGAAAAAAGAGTTGAAAGCATCTGCAGTTTGTTGAGGGGTGTCAGGATCAGCATTAAGTGGGGAAGGTGTTTTAGAACTTCCTGGGGAGAGGAGTCTATTGACTGAAGACCAGAAAAGTTTTGGATTATTAAGGTGGGTTTGTTGTAGATTAAAGTAGAATTTCTTTTTATCAGCTATTATAGCCTTTTTGGTTAGATTCCTAAGCTGGCGGAAGAGTAGAAGATCAGGGTTATTTCTGTGTGATCTCCATGCGGCCCAGACTTTATTTCTAGTGAGAATAGGTTTTTTGGTATCATGGGAGAGCCAGGGGGCAGTATTAGATTTAATTTGAATGCTACGTTCAGGAACATGTAAGTCAAGAATGGATAAAAAAGTAGAGTTAAAGTATATTACTGCCTTTTCAAGAGGGAGTGTTTTTAAGGGGTTCCAATTACATGCGCTAAGTTCAGACTGAAACCGTTCTGGATTGAAGTGTTTGATGGTGCGTAAGTTTCTTATAATGCAGGGGTTTACACAATCAGCCTTTTCTCTTGTTATGAATGTTAAGGAGTGATCGCTAACATCATCTGGCAATGTTCCTACTTTGTAACTATCTTTGACTTTATAAGAATCCAGTCTAAAATGCTTTCTCTATTACTATGTTTGTTGAGCCTAGTAGTTGAAGTAATGGTTTGGATAAAACCATGGAGGTTGATATGAGAAGAAGGATTATCAGCAGTAATGCTATTCCAGTCTATGTTCAGGTCACCTAGGATAATAGTTTCTTGGGGATATGTGGCAGATATCCAGCTAAGGTAATTTTCGAGGATAGGTATGTTGTTGCCAGGTAGTAGGTATATACATATAATATAGAGTGATTTTTTGGAATTTAATTGGAGTTTTGAAATGATTGCTTCTACCTTGCTATCTTGAGTTGGAGAGGCAGGAAGGGTAATAATATTTAGATGATTTTTATAGAGAATTGCAACTCCACCACCTTTACGATTGGGACGGTCAAGTCTTACCATATTGTAGCCTTGGGGAGTAATTTCAGTGTCTTTAGTGGAGGGCTTTAGCCAGGTCTCAGAGATGCAGAGAATGTCAAATGAATGTATATGAAGGAGGGAATGTACGTAGGGTATTTTGTTGTTTATGCTTTGGGTATTAAGATGTCCTATTAGGAAGTTATTATTGAGTTTGGGTATGGACATTAGGGGAGAGGAGAAAGTTGGACCAGGGTTGGGGTGGATATCTCCAGCTTGAAGGTTAAGATTGATAGGTTTCATAGTCAGGTTACATTTTAGAAAGGTTAGAAATTTAGTTTTGTTATCTGAAGGCAAGACATATTTGAGATGTGTCAGTCGGTGGAATCTAGGTAGTTGATAGTTAGGGGTAGAAGAAGTATAAGGATATGAGTTTAGAGGATTGAGAAATGTAGTAGTGTGTTTATGTGGATTGAAAGGTTGGGCATACAATGGTTTCTCATAGAGGGATAGGAGGTAAATTGAGCATAGGGTAGAAACTAGTAGGGTAGAGAGTGCAATCTGGGTTGGCAGATATAGAGCCATAGTAGAAGTAGGAGTGTTTGTGAAAGGTTAGAGAAGTATGAGAGGATGTAGTAAAATGGTGTATTTTAAATGGTGTATTTTATTTTTAAATCTTATTTAAAAAAAAAAAAAAAAACTTGTGCAAATCTATCAACTGGCAATGTATTACCAGCTCTGTTTAGCTCCCACTGAATGAAGTAAGCAACTCTGTTTGTGACCAATTATCTTAGCTAGCTTAGTCACCACTGTAGTTACTCAGTGGGAAACAAGTTATACTCCTAATACTCTATGCAAAATACTAAGTACGTACAACACATGACCAAAGGGCAGCAGTAATTCAAAGTCTGTTCCTGTAAAATAACGTGTTACTATTCACTTCATGCCATATGGTAGATATACTGCTCTATTTTGCCCAAGAAACTCCTGTGCAAAAGGGCATCAAAGGCAATATCCACATCCAAACATGCTGCATTTTTTGCATTGATCCATTAATTACACTAACATAACATAAAAAGCATCACCGGTTCAAGTAACATGCTTCCTTACACAGCTTTGCTCTATGTTGCTCAGCCACATATCTCTTCAAGCTTTCCCCAATTACTGATCTGTAATTTGCATCCAAATCTTTCCCTTATTACAAATACAGCATCAAAATTTACCTCCAGTTATGCATCACTATGAAATGCAAACATACCTGCTGAGAAGAAAGAGACAGACGGCCAGGAAACTGTTTTAATATCCTCGAGTGTAATTAACCACATCACGGAAGTCAATTTTTTAGCAGTTTAAAAGCCTCTGAAACTCATCTCCTCAAGATCTTGAAATCACAACGGAATAATACAGCAAAACTGTACCTTAAATGTCTTAATGAAGCAGATCCACCTGTGCTGTAGCGATTGTCCCACATCTCTCATTATCAGAGTGTCTACCTTAACATCAACATTAAATGGCCCCACTTTCTGCATACTTTATTTAGGCATACTGAGGTTAGACTTTGCTTGTGTAAATACACCCCTCTCAAATCTTGTACAGTTTGGCTCCATTATACTTGCAACTTGTAAAGGTATTTTCCTTAAAAGGCTGTTAATGAGCTACTTCCTGTAGTAGGAGGTTTGATTCTCTCTGCTTTCTTTTGACATAATCAGGTGGTCCGACTCCTGGGCTGTGTCTGAAAAAGATCCACACGCAAAAAAATAACTACATCAATACATAACATTTGTAGTGATCCACACTAATTTAGAAGCACATGCAGATATCCTGCACATAGCTGGATGCCTATACATGTAGTGGTTATCTGCCCAATTCTGACAGATCCATTTTCAGACCTACAGTCTTGGTCCCCATACCCCAAGACAGTGAAACACTAAACATCGCGCTTTTCTCGTCTTCGGCAGTAATGTTAGCCTCCTCCTCCCCTCCTTACACAATCAGCACACACCATTGTTTCTTTCCTTTAAAATGATTTGTCGACATTCAAAAATTTACCTTAGCACCACAGCATTCAGTGAAAAATGCTGAACAGTAGTTTCTCCCATCTTGGAACATTGGACATTTCTGTCATCTCCTTCATATATAAAACTAATTTTAAAATATACAGTTTCCTTGCACTGTCGTCACTACAGAAAAACAGGGAAGTTTAATCTCAGTGACATTAAGCAAGCAAGAATACCCAGCAAGGTGTGTATTAATGTGTAATTAATGCTCGTCCATTGGTGGTGTGAGGCTCTACACCCATGGAAGGACATTAATTACACATTAACACACACCTTGGAGGGCATAATTGCACTTAAGACAATGGGCTCTCTATAAAATCGTTGTGTTTTACTTATATATTTAAGTACTATTTTATTTTTTTTAATATATTTTTGATGTAAAATAGTTCCTCGTCTAATGTTTCATACTTGCTGTAGTCTATGTTAATGGTGTTGGAGGAAGCATTTTACATCAAACACATATAAAAAAATAATAGAAGTGCTTAAAAAAATAATAAGCAAGTGAAACACAACAATTTTACATACAGCCCATTCTCTCCCATACACACATACAGTCTCCTTTTCTTTCATACACACATTCACTCACGCAAGATTGGTCTCACCCCATTTCTCAATCTCTCACAGTCTCCAGCTGCTTTCATACACGCATTCACTCACACAAGTTCGATCGCACTCCCTCTCGATCTCTCTCTTACACACAGTCTGTTTTGCTTACATATATGCATGCATTCAGTCACATCACTCTCACTTTTTCTTTCACTCTCTCTCACACACACACACACGCACACACACAGTCTCTCTGCTTTCACTTTTCTGTTTCACTCGATTGATCACTCTCTCTCTTACTCACACACACACACACACACACGCACACACACACACACACACACACACACACACACACACACACACACACACACACTTTTTTCTTTTTTTATTTTACACTCGCTAAACAGCAAAAGTGCTGCTTAGTGAGTGTAAAATAACGGCTTTCTCGCTCACTTTCACTGACATGCACACATACACAAACACAGTCATAAACACACACAAACAGACCTACCTTTTTTTTAGTTGTCTTCTTTTTTTATTTTACACTCTCTAAACAGCAAAAGAGCTGCTTAGTGAGAGTAAAATAATGGCCACCATTCCATTTTCTCAGTCCGAGCTCCACGGCAGCTTGATATGCTGCCATAAAGCAGCGGACTCATTCTTCTCAGCGAGCATTACTTGTACATTAATACTCTGATGGAGAACACCTGTTCTCTAGTCAGGGTACTGATGTACAGTTTGCCCATTTTCTATAGAAAAAGTCAGGTAGAGTTTTCAAATGGGCAAACTGTACATCAGTACCCTGATTGGAGAATGAGCGTTCTCCAGCAGGGTATTAATGTACAAGTAACGCCCGCTGAGTAGAATAAGTCTGCTGCTTCACAGCAGCATATCAAGCCACCGTGGAGCTTGGACTGAAAAAATGGAAAGGCCACCATTATTTTACGCTCGCTAAGCAGCTCTTTTGCTGTTTAGCGAGTGCAAAATATAAAAAAGAAGACAACTAAAAAAAGTTAGGTGTGTGTGTGTGTGTGTGTGTGTGTGTGTGTGTGTGTGTGTGTGTGTGTGAGAGAGAGAGATACCGATGTTGTGTGAGTGAATGTGTGTATGAAAGAAGAGGAGACTATGTTTGAATATGTGTGTGGGTGAAAGCAGAAGAGACTGTGCATGTTTGTATGGCAGAGAGAATGGGCTGTATGTAAAAGTGTTGTGTTTCACTTGCTTATTACCTTTTTAAGCACTATTATTATTTTTTATATATGCTTGATGTAAAATGCTTCTTCCAACACCATTAACATAGACTACAGCAAGTATGAAACATTAGGCAGAGGAACTATTTTATATCAAAAATATATTTAAAAAAATAAACTAGTACTTAAAAAAATACACAAGTAAAATGACAACAATTTTACAGAGATTCCATTGTCTAAGAGCAATAACGCCCTCCAGGGTGTGTGTTAATGTGCGATCAATGCCCTTCCAGGGTTGTAGAGGCCCACCACCTGCAGTGTCGGGACTCAACACCCCTGGGCAGGCATTAGTTGCACATTAACATACATCATGTCGGGCATTATTGCTTGCTTAGAGAATGAGCGACCTGTAGATCAGCAGCCTGATTGAAGAATGAACATTTTCCAGCAGGGTGTTAATCAACAGGTAATGCCCACTGAAATACAAGTCCACCACTTCATGGCAGTGTATTACGCTGCTGTGGAGCTCGGACTGAAAGAAAGATAATGGTTGACATTTGCTGTTTAGCGAGTGTAAAATAAAATAAAAAAAAATAATAATAATAATAATAAAAGTATGTGTGTGTGTGTTTATGCCTGCCTGTAAGAGTGTAAACATGCATGGATGAGATCGATCGAGCTATTATTTTATACTCGCTAAACAGCACTTCTGCTGTTTAGCAATTGTAAAACATAAATTAAACAGAAAGAAATGTGTGCATGTGTGTTTATGTTTCTGTCTGTGTTTGTGACTGTATGCATGCTTACATGCATGAAAGCGGAATTTTGTGTGTGTGTGTGTGTGTGTGTGTGTGTGTGTGTGTGTGTGTGTGTGTGTGTATGATACAGAGAGAGTGTGAAGAATGAAAGCGATCAAGTGCTGGGAGCAGCAGTTAAGAGATTTGAGTACCTCTCAACCTCTTAGCTCAAGATATCTGGATAAAGCCTAAAACAAAGGGAAGCAAAGGCTCAAAACAGGAACATATTTTAAATATTGCTGTAATACAACCAGAAAGTTGCTTGAATAATAGGATTTTTGTTAGCATTCATTTTCTGAAGTGCAAGTTTTTGGTGGGTAGGTGGGTTTGTGTGTGTGTGTGTGTGTGTGTGTGTGTGTGTGTGTGTGTGTGTGTGTGTGTGTGTGTGTGTGTGTGTGTGTGTGTGTGTGTGTGTCCGTGCGTGCATGAAAAAGAGTGAGATCAACCAACCACTGGCAGCAGCAGTAAAGAGGTTTAAATATCACTCAACGGTCTTAGCTAAAGAAATCTAGACAAAGCTCAAAAATAGGAAAAGATTTTAAATATTGCTCTTATAAAATTAGAAAGTTGGTTAAATAACAGGATTTACAAGGCATGCATTTTCTGAAGGAAATAAAGTCTGAAACTCAAATGTATGTCCTTATTTAGTGACTTCAATCCCCAATCACTGGCAACAAACCAAACATTTTAGGAGTGAAGCATTAATATTCTTTTCAAAAATGGTATATTTTGGATGTAAAATGCTTCCTCAAACCGCATTTACATATACTACAGCAAGTTTGAAACATTAGGGGAGAAACTATTTTACATTAAAATATATGTAAAAAAATAATATAGTAATAAAAATAAATAATTAAAACAATTTTACAGACAGCCCATTCTCTAAGCACAATAATGCCCTCCAGGGTGTATGTTACTGTATAAATAACACCCTTCCAGGGGTGCAGCAGCAGCCCCTGCCTGCCGTGTTGGGCCTCATAACACCCCTGGGTGGGTGTTATTTATACAGTGTTGGTCATTATTGCTTGCTTAATGTTTCTTGCATCCACAGACTTGAATGGGTGCACCACTATGAATGCGGGAAGGTGCCACATTCAAGGCTATGGAAGAACCAGACATTAACGTACAGTAATGTCACAACTAGAGAAACAAATTTTTTTTGGGCCATGGTTTAATGAAAAGTTTGCAAAACTTTTTATTAAAAAATAGACC